>NW_006159750.1:726145-736737 GCF_000334495.1 Tupaia belangeri chinensis
GAATGACACAATTCAGAATTAAAAATATGATTGAAATAGCGAGGAATGTCAGGGAAAAGGACCAGGGCCAGCAGATGCTGTGGTGGCTATGTCAGTTAGATCCTATATGACTGAACACACGTTCAAGCCCCAGACCCAGTGGCTTGAAAAACAATCTGAACATGTATGTGGGGGCTGAAAATCCTGAAAGAAGAATGGAGGGGAAGGGATGACAGTGTGGCCATACCCCCAGTGGGTGCTTTCTCACCTTCCCTCTCTCTCTCTGTCTCACTCTAGGGAGTACAGGAACTCTTTAGCAAAAATTTTAGAAAATAAATACCTGTGTAAGTAGAAAGAACTGAGAAGTATTAGGACATTCCGTCAATCACTGAGAAAACTTACCAGTTTTCCCTCTTACGATGTGTATGTGTACACATGGATTTCTATACAATGAAGAATACAGAGGAATTTTATTAAAATTAAAACAAGTAGAATGCAGTGATTAAGGGATTAACAGTGTTTCTAACAGAAACAAATTTATATACCAAATTAATCTTCCCAAATTAAGTATTTTACATAAAAAATAGAGCTAGTCCAGTTGTGGTAGTGCACACTAGTTAACTGTTCTACAGTGCAGGGTTAGGCTACATGGCAGGTTCACTTTGTAGTCCACCCTAGAAAGTGAGGTATCGTGGTGCGCAACTGTTAGTCCTAGTTCTCAAGAGGCTGCGGGAAAAAGATCTCAACATAGCATGACACTGCCTCAAAAAAAGAAAAAAAAAAGGCAAAGGACAATAGTACTTGTAACTTACAGAGATGCTGAAGGATAAAAATAAGAAATAAGAAAACCATTAGCTTAAGGGGCCAACAAGTGGCATGGTGATTAAGGCACCGGACTCTCACATGGCCCACCACCTTCTGAGTCCTGGACTTAGCAGCTTGTTACTCACATTGGGTGAGTGTGCATGCATGCTCAAAACTCCAGAGAATGGAAGAGAAGGGTGGTTACATTGCCATCCCCCGGGGCAATGATTTCTCACCTCCTCTCTCAGTCTCTTTCTGTCTCTCTGGCAATCACACATGCCCTATAGAAAAAAATCTACCTCCCCCCCGAAAAAATGGGGTAGGGAATGAAATCAGCTTGTTTCTGATAACTGTTATTGTTTCTTGGCTCTTATTTTCCATCTTGGAAAAAAAAAATGGCACTTGGGCTATCCCCTTTTTATACTCCATCATCCACATCACTTTTATACATATATTATTTTCTCAGGAAAGATATTATCCAATTACCAAGAGCATATTTTTGATGCAAAGATTCAGTAGTCAATTTCCACATATCGCCCCTTATCATCTTATGGAACTGTGAATGCCTTCGAAACTCACCTATTAATCCACGTATAACATGACATGGGGTGAAGATATCTTCATCAGGATGCTTAGTCAAAACAGTAGCCCTTGTTCAATTTAATTTGGAAAATAATGTAGAGTCTGTTCCTGCTTTAGAATTTCAAGAAATGAATTAGCATATTAATATCTTTAAAAAGTACTGAGGTAAACAAAGCTTCTTTTAACCTTTATTAATATTCTTGATAACTAGAGAAAGGCTTTTTTGGAGATTATTGATCTAGACTGAATCACTAAGGTGTGTTTAATCTTTTTTTCAACACCAAACAAATATTCCTCAATTTATATCCCTTACTGAAATCCTCAGAATCATTATATGTTTCTAAGTTAAGATTCTGTTTCTAGAAGATCTCAATTTAAATGCAAGTATTTATTTGGAAGGTTTCTTTTAGTAAGCATTATTATTCTTATGTTTTTAGAAGAGAGCATAGGTGTGAGCATAAAACAGAAGCCATCAAATATTGACATTGAGGATCCCAAGCTGAATCTGGGATTCATACTCCACTTTTGCTGTCAGCTTTCACCTTTCACTTATTGCATCTCAGAGGTGTCCAGTGTTGCATGGCAACAACTGGAAATAGCTCAGGAGGGGTGGCTGTGCATCTGTGCCCAACATGGCATTAGAAGATTGACATTGGCAGGTCAAAATTGGCCATCGTGGTGATATTTATCTAACCAAATATTGGCAAATAGTGGAAATTAGGTATTTTTGTTTGTTTGTTTGTCTTGAGCTAGATATTAAACATTTACCACGGTAACGCAATAACTATCTCTGATCTCCGATCCTCCTTTATATTCTTGTAGTTCATGTCAGTTCAGGCCTCCTCATTTCTTATCTGGAATACCGCCTAGCTAATAACTTGCGTATATTTTCTAACTCATATGTTGCTTCATAAAAACCTTCAAAAATTTCATAAAGAAATGTGCAGTGTTTTTTTAAACAAAACCATGGGACTTGAAGGTGGTATGGCAAAGGCACTGGACTCCAATGTGGTTGTCCCCAATTCAAGTCCCAGACCTGGTGGTTTACTTTCTCTCTTCTCTTTCTCTCTCTGTCTTTATCTGTTGAGTACATGTGCAATATAGAAAGTTTAAAAATAATAAGTAGAATTAAGTAAATTATTCTTAAAAATAAGCTACACATGATTTCAAAAATTACTGCACCAAAATAAACCTTGGACTTCAATTCCATTTCCCATTAATTTTTTGATGTTCCTACAGACTTTAATGAGTAAATTAAAAAGCATGTTTTTATACTTTTTTTTCCTATTTAACTCTCTCAGTGTCACTTTTGTCTATGGGTAATAGATAAAAATCTAGTTTTTTTTTAGCAGGTCTTAAAGGATGATTTATAATACAGTAATTCCTCCATCTCTAGTGTTATATTTTCCTCTAGTCATTTTTAATTTCTCTCCATGCTTGAAATAGCCCTGCTCATATAGTTAAAATTTCTTTTCACTCATTTATCAAGATTTTTTCAAGTTTCCTTTTTTTCTATGAGAGAGACATCCTCAATGGGATGTTGACATGCCATGATTATCTTTCCAGTCTTCTAGTCAGAACAATCAAGGGCTTACCAGTGGACACAATTGATATGTTCAAATTGACCCTAGAAGAAGCAAAAGTTTGCCAGTGGCTATGCTTGGTGTGCTCAGATTAACTGAAAACAGGATCCTAGGGCTTCTTGATGACCCCAGTATCAAGCAGAGGCACCCTGCACCACTATGGTTGTGTCAGGATTCTAACCTTTCCAAACTTTTGAAATAATATTTCTTGTTTGTCAAATATTTCCTGAATATCCTAACTCTCTGAGGTATTTCTTTTTTTCTTTCATAAATTCATATATAACTTTTAACTCTCATATAAATCTGATTCTATTGATTTGGTAATTCTCTATTCATATGACTGCTTTCTCTCTTTTTTTTTTTGAAGAGGTTTTTGCTATAGGGCGCGTGCGCTCGCCAGACAGACAGAGAGATACAGAGAGATAGAAAGCTAGAAATCACCCCCCAGGGGGAATGGCCACGCCACAATCCCTTCTCCTCCATTCTCCTCTCGGGATCTTGGGCATGCTCGCGCACACGCCCGGCTTGAGTTTAAGCCACCGGGTCCGGGACTCGAACCACGGTCGACTATGTGGGAATCCAGTGACATAGCCATTACACTAACTGCTGTTCCCCCGATATTACTGCTTTCTCTATTAGGCTCTTTGTTTATAAAAAACTTCACAGGTGTTTGCTATTGGATCAATGGCTCTGAGACTAAACATTCTTAGCATTGATGGTAGTAAGCCAAAGGAGCAGAGAAGGGATGTTGAGAACAAATGACAGCATTCTCCACAATTTTGTCCAGTACCATGTCTTTATACGATATGATGAAACACAGAAAACTTTAATCTTTAAAAATTCCTTATCAAAATAAACAAGGGACCAGGAGGTGGCATGGTGATTAAGGTGCTGGACTCCCACATGGCTACCCATGGTTCAAGTCCCAGGCCTGGCAGCTTGAGACGGGCATGTGTGCAAGTTTGCCCAAAAAATCCCAAGAGGAGAATACAGGAGAAATGATTGTGGCATGGCCATCCCCTCTGGGGGATGATTTCTCATTTTCTCTCTCACGTCCTCTCTGTCTCTTTCTGGAGAGCACATGCTCTATGGCAAAAATCCTTTTAAAAATGCAATTTCATTTAAGAACATAGTCATTTAAACTGAGATTATGAGAGATTGCAAAATGAGAATTATTACTGCAGAACCAAATTACTTTAGAGCAGACAAAACAGTGGATGCTGCTAATGGATTCTTCTAGTCATATGTCACTTGAAAAGCTCATATTTTTAAAAAGAGAAGGGGATGTGGGTTGGAGGGAAGATCAGGAAAAGATTTCTCTTTTAATCCAGGATTAATTCCCTTATATGGTGAGGGTATGCATTATATCACATGGTGGATATTGATTCATAACCCCATTTAATGTGAGATGACACACATTTTTAAAAGCAATTTATTTCAGCTGTTTCCAAAAGCTGCTTGAAATCCTATTAAAAAAAGAATCTCTGAAGAAATATATCTTACTTGCTGTAAAGGGTTTACAAATACAGGTATCTCAGGGTAATCCTGCCTCTACAACAAATGTTATCTCTAATGCAATGTTATGCTGAACAGTTATAAGCTTCTCTACTTCCAATTCTACAGAAAAGGTATTGGGAAGAACACAGTGTTTCCATGCCTATGGTACTTTTTACTAAATGAAAATTGTGTGTGAAGAGAAGAAAGATCGTTATCTAAAGTGATGCTCATTCATCCAGCAAATGTTTACTTGACACCCCTGTTAAGGCAGATACTGTTTCAAGCCCTTAAGATAAAATGGTGACTATATGAGGCAGAATTCTTACTCTCTGTGGGAGACAGATATTAAATAAAATCAAGAAAGATGGACTGTGAAAGAAAACAATGATTCTTGAAAGGCAAGAATCTAGGTGTCATAAGACCTCAAAATATTATAATGTAGCAATTTTTTTTTTCCCCATGGGATGTGTTTGCTCACCAGAGAGACAGCGATAGCAAGAGGGACAGTGAGAAATCATCCCTGGTGCGTGCGCAGGGCAGAATGGTCATGACAAAATCCCTCCTCCACCATTCTTCTGTCAGGATTTTTAGGCATGCATAGCACACACTCCCCAAGTGATTCTTAAGTTGCTGAGTCTGGGACTTGAACCAAGTCATGTGAGAATCCTGAGCTTTAACTACCACACTACCTTCTGGCCCCTGTGGCAACCTTTTTAAGGAAAAAAAAAAATTAGAAGTACAAATAAAATCTAAAGTGGAAGAAACTGTAAGGGGGGCCAGAAAGTAAGGAATTCCAAAGTTTAAGTTTCATCCACATCATTGTCCACCTCTTTTCGAGCATATATGACAAAGCAACTTGATTTATAGAGTATTGCTACGTGGCACAAAGATAGATATAGAAATAGTATCCCTGACATTGTAAGTGACTGTTGATTTGAAGTGAAAGATGAAATATTGAGTAGCAGTTTCCTAGATGATGGAATAGGGACAGAAAGAGAACAGTGGAACATTCCAAATGCAGAGCTCAAGCAAGGGCATCCTAGTTGAGATCATGGAACTTTCTGATAACAGTGTGGATAATTCAGCCAGACCATGGAGAATAGAGGTATTGCTGCGGAAAAAGCTGAAATACAGGCAGTGGCCAAACATCGTCATTCTAAATTATGGCACTATTTCTATCTCTGAACCCTACGCCAAACAAGAATTTTTGTTTTGAATAGAAGTTGTGCAGGGCAGACAAATTATATTTCCCTCTGTGGGAGATAGTCTTGACTATCACTGAGATTTAAATACCATGTGTTTCTGCTTCTCTGTATCTCTTCAATCCCCATGTATAAATGTTTAAATTGCATTTTTTAATTTTATTTATTTATTTATTTTTGGTAGGAGATTTTTGCTATAGAGCATGTACATTTGACAGAGAGACAGAGAAAGACAGAAAAAACTGAAAGCAAGAAATCACCCCCCACGGGGGGGTTACTGTGTCGCAATCCCTTCTCCTTCTCAGGAATTTGGGCATGCATGCACAGGGTGCCCCGAGTATTTCAACCCACTGGTTCCAGGACACGAACCCAGTCGATTATATAGGAGTCCAGTGATGTAACCATTATACTATCTGCTGGTGCCAATGTGGTTTTTTTCTTTATTCTTATTTTTCATTGAAAGGATTGCATGTGAGCATGTGCAGGCGTGTATGTATATACACACAAATGTGCTATATGAACTTGGCTCATACTGTTTGGAGAATGCTTTCTGTAGCTGATATTCTCACATTTCTGTATCTGATTTCTCACATTTTTATGTTATTTTCTGAGTCAGTAAAGTTTCATTTATTTTCATTCTGTAAATTTCAAAAGAGTGGGGTTTAATCATCTTCAGTATAACACTAAATGTTGTGTCCATGTAACCTCCTAAGTACTAATGTTTTTGGAGAAAAAAAAGCATGGATTTACTCTTCTCTTATAATAACAAATTTAAATCAGATGATTTTGATTTCATATCTTTAGAAAATCTTCTTTAACTTTAATAGATATCAGTATTATTTTAATTATATAGATTTTCATTCACTGAGTCTCAAGTTTGGGAATTTATAGCTACCAAAACCATAGAAGGTTTCTTATGAGGTCTGTTGGAACAATTCATCCATTCATTTGGTATTATTGTAAACTAATTAATTTCCTTTTTCTGTGCTATATTGATCTAATGCATCTAAATAATCTAAAGTATCATTATTTTATATGCTAGTAAAAAAGAAATGAGTGTAATTATAATTTTAAGATTTTTTGCCAATCATAATATGCATCCAGATTTTAGAGATATTAAAATGTAAAAACGTGTTATTTGCAGTGGATGAAATAGTATCATACTAGTTTCTGGTATATAAAGAGGAAGGACACTCATTTCTGATGAGCAAATGGCAATATTCTAGTTCCACATATTTTTCTCCAGCTGGAGAGAACAATGAAAATATTTAAAACAATCAAATAAACAAAAAGCAAACCTATCTTTAGTAATGTTAGAAGACATTAAAAAGAATAAAAGGCCCAACCAATGGTAGCACCTGTTAGACACTGCTACTAGGCAAGCTGAGGGCATGTGGGAGGCTGGGGTAAGACACTCTACCCACCTAAAAAGCTATGTATGGTAATATTCACCTGTAGTCTCAGGTACTGAGGAGGCCAAGGCAGGAGGATTGCTACATAGCAAGACCTCACCTAAAAAAAGAAAAAGAAAAAAAAATCACACACGATAGAGATGAGTTACCAAAAAATAAAGGAAAAGAAAAAAGTTGACACTCTATGTACATTACACATATGCGGCTAATACTTCAATATAGCAGAATAAGTAGAGAAAATTGAAGCAGTAAAGTCATTTTCTGACAATAGGCAGATTAAACCTAGGTCAAGTCTTAGAAATTATATAAAATATTCATACTCTGGAAAATTCAAGGCCCCAGAGAGGAGCTATCCTGAGATGCATCAGGACTTAAAGGTCAGAAGTGGCCTGGGCACAGAGAAGCACCGTTTGTAGAGACAGCCCCTTACTTTACATACGGAGGAAGGAGTCCAAGGGATCACCAAGAAACCACAAAATATACACTGGTAGATTCAACCACTCCTCAGGAATCGACATTATTGCTGAATAGGAAGATTTATCTTAAAGTAAGGAGAAAAAAAAAAAAAAGAAAACCATAAAGGCTATTTCTTATGAAAGATATTATTTAAAAGAAGGGAGAAATTTAATTAATAAAAGGCAAAAAAAAATCTCTGAGTGTGATGAAAAATCACCTAGAAAAATTACACAAGAAATTTTTGACTCAAACACATAGTACATTTTAATTATTATGCTGCTGCAATTATAACCATGATGAAGGCAGAAAAGGATTCCATAAGCAACAGGAAAGTTATATCCAGATAACACAAGATAATGGTCAAACAATAAATGAAGTTGAACCTGTAGGAACTGGTAAAATTTTGAAAGAAATAGGAGGAAAACGCCATGTAATTGAAAATTTAAAGGCTAAGCTTCAAAGAACAAATAAAAAGCTAAATGCTTAAGTTAAACAAAGGTATGTATAAAATTTTAAATGAAATCCATGACCAGAATGGATCACAAGTAGATATAAAAAAAAAAGAAAAAAAGAAAAACAACTCATCCCAGAGCACAGTGGTTAAACCCAATATATTGGGAGCCAGATTCTACATGGTGAACAGTTTTGTATCCTTGTCCCAGTGGCTTGAAAAAGATGCTGGGCATGTGTGTATGTGTGTGTGTGTGTGTGTGTGTGTGTGTGTGCTCACACATGTGCACAAAATCCTAATGGGATGGAGAAATTGGAGGAAAAAGGATGTGGTATAACCATTCCCCCCAGTTAGAGGTTCTTTCTCTTTCTCTGTATCTGTCTCTGTCTCAACTGAATGTTTCTTCTGTCAAAAAAATTCTAAAATAATAGAAAATATAAGTATATATTTTAAAAATAAAATGCATTATATTCTATAAAAAAATTGGCCCAGGACGAGAGCAACATATCTTAGTAATTGATTGGGTTTTTAAAGAAGTAGGACAGTTCTTTGGCAATCTAAGTAAAGTCAAGTTACCTTAAGGAGAACAACCACACATTTTGTTTTGCCTATGGTAGTTTCTGGTCCATGCTTTGGAAACATTTTTTTTTCCAGTTATTTCCACTCTCAAAAGAGTTCCTGTTTGGAAAATAAGTTGTAACATTAAGTTGCTGTCACAATTATTACAACCTTTAATGTCTGTACAAATAGAGACCTGGCTCTAAGAAATGAATCAAAAGACTGGGTCAAGTAATTTTAAACACACACACACACACACACACACACACACATATACTTATATATATATACACACACATATATACATATAAATATATATACACACACATATACATACACACATGTGTATAAATACACACATATACATATAAATATACACACATGTATATATACACATACATATAAATATATACACATATATGTATAAATATATATATACATACACACACATATGTATACATGTATATATATTTTTTCAGTTATACTCCTCTTCTCTAAAGGCTCCCATCTTGAAACTCTTAAGGACTCAAGAATATATTTCCTATGACAACTTCCTGATCAATATCTTAAATCAAGATCAGCAAAATATGGCCTATGGACCAATTTGGGTCTTACGTCTATTTTCATAAATAACTTTACGTCTACATCCTGTCCACAGCTGCCTTTACACTGCACAGCCAGAACTGACTCCTTGTGTCAGACATCATATGGTACAGAGTCTAAAATATTCCCTATCTAGTCTTTACAGAATAGTTAGTTCTTCACTGAAAAAATTGTAAGCCCTGGAAGAAGTAATCCTTGAAAATATATTTAGCAAATAATTTAATTATTGCTAATCTTGAATAATCATAATGTTAACTACCAAACCATAATCATTTCTGTTTTATTAGCTTGTTTTATGTGGGGAATATATCAATATTTTCCATTTTAGTTTGGTCCATTAAGCTTATCTAACAATTAAAAATACTAAAATATGCACTTTAATACAATCTTATATGATGGAATTGATTCCCTGAAGCATAACATGCTAAGCCCCTTTCCAAAGTTTGAAAATTGGCTGCACAGCTGCTGCCAAATGATGAAAAGCAATTCTTGTTTGCACTCCCAACAACCACAAGGCTAGAAACAAAACTTACATAGCATTCCCATCACCTGCTGGCTCAAGAATAGAAAACAAGTTTTAATAGATATTTCTTACCTAAGTTAGTTTGTGTGAACACAGGCCAGCTTTTATCTAGCCCTTAAATCATGTCTCCGCAAAAGTGTCTGAGTACTAACTTTCCAAAATAAACGTCTTGAGCAGATCACAATGACACCTTTTCTTGTTATTTTTCTTTCATATTTATGGTACAGGTACAGAAAACTAAATTAGTATACTATTCTGCTCAAAATATAGTAGCCATTTTAAGTATTCTTCTACATCTGATTATAAGCCATATACATATAAAGTATCAGTGTCGAGTAGTAATAAACTTTCAGAAATCAGATACAGGGCCAGCCAGTGGCGTAGAGGGTAAGGTGACTGGAGCCCATATTGCTGACTGTGTGATTCCAGTTATGGACCCAGACAGAGCCTTGAAAACCATGTGAGCACTTGTGCGTGTGTGTCCTAAGTCCCAAGCAGGGAACAGATGTGAAGAGATTATGTGCAGCTGTCCTCCCTGGGTGTGGGGGGATTGCTTTCTCCTGTTCACTCTCTCACTCTCTGTCTCTCTCCAGCAAGTGCACTCACCTTATAGCAAATTTAAAATAAAATAAATAAGATAAAATATATAACAGAAGTGAAGTAAAGAGAACCAATTTTTCTAATTTAATAACATAAATTTGGAACTTTCACAGAAAATGGGGATATCTGAATAAAATCTAGAGAAGTTTATTTTCCAAAATTTCTGCCAGTATGAGTTTAGGTTGTCCCTTGCAGTGCTACTCCCTCCCCCACTTGTGTTAATGTCCTTTAAAATAGCAAGGAAGAGTAGGTTAAGGAAAAAAAAGAAAAGGGTGGGGAGCCCAACTGCAGAGGCATGACCACTTGGTTATCTATGTTAACGTTTTCACCAACCTTAGGGAA
>NW_006159750.1:737000-786184 GCF_000334495.1 Tupaia belangeri chinensis
AAGAAATTAATTGTACTTAAGACTCGAGTGATTCAGTATTAGTCTTACAAAATGATTCTTCTAAGAGAGAAAGAACATACAACTTTTAAAATATAAGCATCTGCCTTTGTCTCGCTTGCCTTTAAATTTATGCTGAAGGCAGTTTTATTAAAACTAGAAAAACATTAATAGGCATCCTTTTTAAAATGTCATGTTTTGCCAAATGCCTGTTAAAACATTATTTTATGGAATCTGACACCATTATTTTCTTTTATTTCAACTCGATTCTTGTTTAAAAATAGCTCTGTACATGACAGAATTCTCAGTCAAACACTTAGCTTAATAAGGGCCATCATTTCCTGTTTTAGCTGAATCTCAATACCCTGTAACTCTTTAGAGAGGATTGTGTCTGGCACATTACCTTCCTAGAACAAGACAACCCTGTGATACCCCTTAACAATCAATTAGACCTGAAACGAAGTCCAACACGGTGTTAATGGCTTTAGACTCTTTACCTAGATACTTTAAATGAACAAGAACGTTAAAGATTTTTCTAGTAGGAATTACATTGAAAAGCACAGAAGATTGTTATGTCTAAACGCGTTTTAAAAAGGTAGCCAGATGTGATAAGAAAAGAGTATGACTGGAATTTCTATTCTTCAGTAATGTTTATGAACTGAATACGTCTAACCTACTTCATGATTATAATAAAAAGGATGTGTTCATGTAGTATGATTAGGGTAATGCCTTTAGTACATTTAGTACATTTACATCTTAAAAATTAGAATGTGTAAAAAAATTAAAGAGGAGCTCTTAGGCTCCCTGAGTTGGGAGGCTGGCTTTTGCCAGCTCTGTGGGAAAATGTTCTTGCACTGGGGACTCTTGCAGACCTCACCTTTCAGAACTCATGATCTAGCTGTTTACATTTGTGGATCATGGACGTACTACTGGAAAAGAAAATACATACTTCATTAAATTGAAGCTAGAAATAAAAATATTACTGCTGTGGAGGAGAAAAAAAGGTTGTAATAAATAAATATAAATACTTGGGTCTCTGAATATACCTTCCGTTTTGTGTATGAGTAGATCCTGACTTAGACATACCACTGAAAATTGCCCATTTGGAGTGGGAGCAGCAAGATTGCAAAATAGTAAGTCCCAGCCCTTGCTTCTCTATGGAAACACTCATAAAACAATATCTCAAAACACTTTTATGAGAACTCCAGAATCCAGTAAGGAGGTGCGACCTTATGGATAAGCACAAAGCTAAGAAGATGACATTGAAAAGGATGTGAACAACAGTTTCACCTTAGTCATATCAGCTCCTTCCCCAGCTGACATACTTAGCACCAAGCAAGGCCCACTGGACCTGTGATTTCTCCCTGGTGGGAAAGGGATTGAAACAGGCATGCAACATCCATTAGCCGTTTCAGGGAACTGCCCAAGATACCTATTTCTGTCTCGCCTCACTCAGAGCACCGAGACAACCAGCACAGGTAAAATGCCTGGGGACAGTTAAGAACAGAGAAAAGAGGCAGAGACTCTCAGCAACCTGGACAGTGCTACAGGACTGAGAAAAGGTGCACAATCTTGAGACTTCTTGTTCAGGAGAGAGGAAGAGAAATTGAATTTGTCCCTAACATCTTAGCATTTAGTGTATTGTCTAGGGAGAAGGGGTGGACAGTTCCTAGTATTTGGAAAAGATCCGTTGGATAGTGGTAAAGAAACAGCCCCAAACCTTTTTTTTTTTTTTTTTTTTTTGAGAGGTTTTCGCTATAGGGCGCTTGCACTCGCCAGACAGACAGAGAGAGACATAGGGACAGAAAGCAAGAAATCACCCCCCAGGGGGGATGGTCACGCCGCAATCCCTTCTTCTCCATTCTCCTCTCCGGATCCTGGGCATGCACGCACATGCGCCTGGCGTGAGTTTTAAGCCACCAGGTCCGGGACACAAACTGTGGTCGACTGCGTGGGAGTCCAGCGACATAGCCATTACGCTAACTGCTGGTTCCCTCCAAACCTTCTTCTTTAGAAGGAGGAGAGAGAAGTGGAATTTGTATCCAATACCCCGACATTGTGATGCATTTCCATACAGTAAAGAAGAGGTTTACAGTGGTCTGCGCGGTTTGAAAGACTGGAGAAAGTACAACACCTAGAGATTCTTTTTAGGAGCTCGGGAGAGAAATGCAGTGTGCTTTCAACGTCCAAGCCTGTCAGTATACTGCTCTAGGGTACAGGGGAGGGCAGCTTATGGTGACCAGCATGGCTCTACGGTGTTGGGAGGAGGCACACATCCCTGAAACTTCTCTCTCATGAGGGAGAGAGACAAGCGAAGGAGCAAGCATATCTAAAGAAATAATGGCGAACACTTTCTAAAAGGAGAAAAATGGAAACTCATATTCCTGAAAACTCCAAATTCCAGATAAGAAGATCCCAAAGAAATTCAGCTTAAAACACATTATAATCAAATTGTCAAAAGTCAAAGACAAGGGACCAGCAGATAGCATAATGGCTAAGTCACTGGACTCCCATGTAGTCGACCGCAGTTTGAGTCCCAGACCTGGTGGTTTAAACTCACGCAGGGCATGTGTGCATGTGTGCCCAAGATCCTGAGAGGAGAGTGGAGGAGAAAGGATTGCGGTATGGCCACCCACCCTGTGGGGTGATTTCTCCCTTTCTGTCACTCTAGCTCTCTCTGTCTCTCTGGCAAGCACATGGCCCTATAGCAAAAACCTCTCCCAAAAAATTAAAAAATCAAAAGGGAATTTTTGAAAAAGCAACACAAAACAAACAATAACAAAAAGAGAAACATGACTCAGACCAGATGAGAAATTCTCCATGAGCCTATCAATGAATTTATCTGCAAGAAACTTGTAGGCCAAAGTTGAATTACTGATAAAGTCATCAACATGAATATTACAATCAGAAACATTGTCCTTCAAAAGCAAAGGAAAAAGACTTACACATATATGTATATATGTGTGCATGTGCTTGTGTTCAGTTATATTTGTGATGACTATAATGAGGCATAATAGTGGGAAGTTAGAGGGTCTCTGATAGCAAATGCGATGTCTAAATTTGTTTATTATTTACTAACTGCTAGTCATTGGTTAAAGTGCAGTGAATTTTATTCACATTTTTAAAAAAATTTATGATGTTAGGCTTATAATCCCCCTTAACTAGTGAAGATTTAGAGTTTCAGAGATGTTAGGCAACTTTTACATTATTACAGGGTTAGTAAGTATTGTAACCAGAATGCAAATTCAGTAATTCTGGTTCCCTAGCTCATAGAAAAAGGAGAAACCTAAGGTACAATATTCTTAAAGAACTAAAGAATGAGGATCAAATAAACAGGTGAGAGGAGTGTGCTAGCAAAAGGGAAGGTTTTTCTAAACAGAGAAATAGCATGTGTTGTGGTTGCAAGGTGGGAAGAAACTCTATAATCAAGAGACACAGAAAATGTCTAAGGAGCTTGGGCACGGAAAGTAAACCTGTGCATATCAGTGAATGAGGTTAAAAAGTCAGGCAGAGAAAAGTCACATCAAGACGTATGGCATATGTAAATAATTTAGAACTTTATCCAAACACAATGAGAAATCATTTGGACAGTTTTATAGTTTTATGGAATGTTCACGTTTGCCTGCTGAAAACATAACTCTAACTAAAATGTGTAGAATAAATTGGTGGGGACAGCAGAAATTGCTAAAAATCAATTGAGTAGTTCAGGTAGGTCAGTTTGCATGGGAAAATAATGGTATTAGTAAACACAGAAAAGAGGGAATAGGTCTAAGTTGTGTTTGGAGTATGTAAAATTTTTAGAATAGTCAATATCACAATCTTCTATTTATGGGTCTTTTCCCCCCTATAAAATTGGATTTGGTTCCTTTGAATACTGAATACCCAGCATGCTACTTGGTACATGGAAATGACTGCTGAGTGATTTAACCTAAGTCATAGAGCCATGGTTAGAGAACCACAGAGCTGCCAACATAGTATTAACTGGTCAAACCAGCTGGATCCCAAGGGGCTTAAGGTGAGAACAATGATGAAACTGGTACAAAGTATAGGTCCTTAAGATTATAGGGACTAGTGTTTTTATTCATTAAGGAGAAAAATAGGCATTTATGGGTCTCAGGAATGGATTATTGTCTATTGATAACCTATATAATATCCTCAACTGGACTGGTGTGAAGCATAGTCATGTTGGGAAAATTCATTTTACCAGCCAAGTGATGTATAGTGATTGAATGTATAAAACAAACCAAAATAAAATAATGTATTTTTATCAAAAATATTTTTGTTGACTTTAAGTTTTGGAAACCGAAAAGGACAACTATCCCCGAAGTTATTGATTTTGAATTTGGACTAGAACAAAGAGTATTGAACTAAAAGTACAACTTGTACTCTCTGCATTCTATATATTGTTTGCAAGCAGTTATATATTAAAACCAATTATTTTAACATAACATGCTGAATATTATGAAACATCTTAGGTTAAAAAATAGATTTAATATTTTTAAAATTATCGCAAAGAAAGTTTGTTAGACATGGCATTGTTACTAAATAAATATCTGCTAGTAAAAACATAAATATAGATTTCAACAACAAATATAATGGATATTATAAAGAGCTTTCTCTAGTTTTTAGAACATTGACAAAAGATATAATTAATAGACATTTGAGTAACTACATAGAAAATGCAGGAAGTCAAACCTCCCTTGAATGTATTAAAAGCAGACTAGATCATACAGAAAATTGAATCTCAGATGTAGATGATAGAATTGCTGGCCTATAAAAATCCACCATATAGACAGTAAATTGCCCCGAAAATGAGAATAATATACGAGAATTATGATACCATCAAATATACAGATAATTGGTATTCCAGAAGGCAAAGAGATTAATAAGGGCATTGATAATCTATTCCATGAAATCCTTAAAGAAAACTTTACAAACCTAGAGGCATTAAAATATCCATTAATAAGAAATAAAAAGGACTCCAGATAGAATCAACTCAAGGAGATCTTCTCCAAGACACATCATAGACAAATTGACTAAAACTACAGACAAAGACAAGATACTAAATAAGCAAGAGAGGAACTTCAAGTTACCTACAAAGGATATCCCATCAGGCTAACAAGAGACCTCTCATTGGAAACAACATGAGCAAGAAAAGAATGGGAAAATATATTCAAAGTGTTAAGGGAAAAGTAATTTCAACCAAGAATACTGTACCCAGCAAGATTATCCTTCATGGGGAGGGGGGGGGGGAAGACAAGGACATTCTCAGATAAATAAAACCTGAAAGAGTTTACCAACACCTGACCAGCTCTTCAAGAAGTTCTGAAGGGAATGCTATACCAGGAGAACTAAATAAAGAGACACAAAAATAATAATTCAAAAACAACTAAGAAAATGGTCAACTTAATGGTAGGGACAAGTCTGGAGTTGAATATTATATACCAGAATTGAATCAGGAAGATTCACCTACAACAGAAGATAAATTAAGTACATGAGACTGAACTGGTAAACTAGAATCTTATGACTTTTGACTAAAACATTACTGATTTTTTTTTTCTAGACTTTGTTTTCTGGATTTAAGGATTTTTGTCTTCTCTTGAGCTGCTGATAGGTTCATGTACCTACTATTTGAACAGACTCCAAACCTGTTTCCTGGTTTTAAGTTTTAAGCAAGACTCTCTTAGCATTACTTTGATTTTGATTTATTAAAGTTAAAACTGCTTTTCTTGAAATTAGAAATATACTAAAAAATAACTAATGACTGCCATAAGCTATATAGCATCAGCTAGGTGCTACTTTATAGTATGTTCATTCTATTCAGAGTTTCACACTTAAAGTCAGACATGTATTTACAGAAATGTATATACCAGCTGAACTTGCTAGTGAAAGTAGTTAGATTATTTAAGATATTTTTTGAATCAGAATGTGGAGAAAAAAAAAAGGAATGGAAAGCAACTGTAGACACCAGAGACAGTGTGAGAAGAGGGTGGAAATGGCAGAGCGTGAGAAATAGGGAGGAAAAATATATATGCATACATATATATGAAACTAGAAGTAGAAAATTATTTATGATAATATGTATGATCAAGCCACTATGCAGTATATTCTGGATGGGAAATCACATTCTGTACGCTGTGACGATGCTCAGTGAATGAATGTAAAATTAATTAATTAGAAACATTTAAATAAAAACTTAAGAGCTTCAAAAAAAAGAAAGGAAGAAAGGAAGAAAGAAAAGAAAGGAAGGAAGGAAGGAAGGAAGGAAGGAAGGAAGGAAGGAAGGAAGGAAGGAAGGAAGAAAGGAAAGAAAGGAAGAAAGAAAGGAAGGAAGGAAGGAAGGAAGGAAGGAAGGAAGGAAGAAAGAAAGAAAGTAAGTTAGCACCAGTGACTGGAAGCTGGATGCTATGTGGGAGGCCTGTGTTTGGGCCACCTGAACATGTTGGGCATGGTTGCGCTTAATCCCAGCTAACTGGGAGGCTGAGGCTAGAGAATTGAAATAAAGCAAGACCCTGTCAAAAATACTTATCTCTGGTTCTCTCCCTTTCTTCCTCTCCCCTTTCCCTCTTTATCTCTTACAAAGGAAAGAAAAAAAAGTCACTATTGATTTTTCCTATTTAAAAAAAATTGAACTGTCTCTGAAAATAATGTCTAATATTCTTATATTCTTATTTGAGGGTGATCATTAGTAATTATTAGATCTAATTCAAAGTTCACTTTGTCTTTCTTTCTTTTTTTTTTTCCCCTGAGTGTTTGATGTGGATCAGACTTATCAAACATGTCTCCTGTCCTTTTAGAGCTCACAATTAGGTGGGAAGATAGTATGTAAACTAACAATTACAACATGCTTAAAAAGCACTATTAGAAAGGCCTACACCTGGCATGCCTTCTTCTCTCTCACCTGCCTCAGAAATCCTTGAAATCTGTTATAAGAAGATACATATTTGGTTATTACTTTTAACAGAGATCCATTGCAGATATATTCTACATCTTAGAAAAAATTACGGTTTTGTCAATTCTATTACACAGTAACAGAAAACATCAAAATCCACCATGATCAAGTCACGCTGTCCCCATTCCTCATCAGCCTTTTTGTTCAGACCTTGTGAGACAACAGGGGCAACGTTCCAGACTACCACTGCTGCTGCAGACTGCATGTACATGGAGATGGACAGTGTGAGGCAAGGACTTAAAAAAATTAGTGGAAAATGGAATTTAATTCTGAATTGATCTTTGGTGCAAAAAATGTATTTTGAATTCCATACATAGCTTCTTTTTATACTAGGCAGTTTCCATGAACTTTTTGGAGCTCCATCATAGTTTTCAGTGTTGCACTGGATCTGGGCAAAGCTCATATGCCCATTTGTTTTAAACCTGACGGAGGTATCAGTGTATTCCACTGTAATATCAGGGTGACACAGATGTGAGTCCCGTAGGACATAAAGTGCTTCGTGGGTTCTTGTAACAATGGCAGTGATAAAGTAGGTGCTAATTACATTCCCAGGAAACTAGATGTCATTTCATTTTGCTTTGATTTAACTGGATCTTGTCCTAATAACTTGCCTTATAAAATAGTTGTAGACGCACACAAACATACCCAGAAGAGGAAAAAGAGACAGCATTGAGAATTTTTATACAGAATTCACAGAAGGACCAGCAGTTAGCGTAATGGCTATGTTGCTGGACTCCCACATAGTCAACCGTGGTTTGCGTCCTGGACCCGGTGGCTTAAAACTCATGCCAGGCGTGTGTGTGTGCGTGCCCAAGAACCCGAGAGGAGAATGGAGGAGAAGGGATTGTGGCGTGGCCATACCCCCTGGGGGGTGATTTTTCGTTTTCTGTCTCTCTGTCTCTCTCTGTCTGTCTGGCGAGCACACGCACCCTATAGCAAAAAAAAAAAACAAACAAACAAACAAAAAAAAAACACAAAAAACAAACAAAAAAAAAAACCCTCTCCAAAAAAAAAAAAAAGAATTCATAGAGTAAAATCTTTATATGATTAGAGACCACAAATCTCAATCTCGTCATTTTTTCCTATTATTCTTCATTTCACTGTCTTTTACCTATTGCAAAATAAGATCTCTAGAGAAAATTTATATAAAATAAGGGGAGACTGCTTTATTGAAAAAGTTACAAAAATTCTTTATTGTATGTAATTGTTTTGGTTTTGTGTCCTGAATTTAAATACTTTTAATATCCAAGTAATGTTTGCCCAACAACTGACCCTTTAATTCCTTCCTGAAATAAGATGTTTTCTTATAGGACTGCACAGTGAGTGCACATCCCAAACCACAAAACTATACTGAATAATAAATAGATCTATAGAATTGAATAAAGCACCAGTTATTGTGTGTTTGATAAAACTGCTAAATGAAAGCAAAATGCCAAGGAGGCTTTAGAGAACAATCCCATTACTAAATGTGAAAGAGAAAATTCAAGTTTAGTGGTTGAGGATTATTTTCAGAGCTATGGATAGACAATGGGCAGTGATGTCAGTCATTTTTATTATATTTACACATTCCTTTACACATTCCATTGCTCAAAAACCCCAAATATTGGGTTATCATAAAAGTCATATCACATTGTTGCATTGATAAAATACACCATGACATTTCTGACAACCCAATAATTAATTCCTCCTATGACCAATATTTTATTCCTTTTTAAGCTTAATGATATTATAAATTTATTGATTTGACTTTGGCCTCACAAAATGTGTAGATATATTTATATAAATATTTATATGCATATAAAACAATTTATATTATATGTATATACATGCGTTTCAGATTTCTGACTTCCATTTTGTCTATTTTATTTTCCTTCTGGGCTTAATCAGGTTAGTAACATCTTTGGTGTTTCATCAAAACATGTCAATGTGTATTCTCCTATTTGACAAAGACTGCGGCTCTTATCTTCTTTATCCAGAATTCCATGAACATTCCACAAAAGCACTGAAAGGCGGAAAGGTGTTCTTACTGCTGTATCTCTCTGCCTCTTTGTTCTGGTGTTCTTATACTTGTGTTATCAAATCAATCCAATCCAATCATAGTTGTATGATCATAGTTGTAGATAACTGTTCACTACACATCATCAGATAGCAAATGTTATTTACTTTGGAATAATGAAGAGTATGTCATGTCTCTGTGCAATGCTCTTCATAAATCTTCAGTGTCGATGTGTGTCCATACAAAAGAATGAGCTAAGATGAAGTCTCAAAAACAAACAAAAAATCTTGAGTGTGTGTGTGGTGATTTTTAGACAGGGTCCTGTCATTTCACAATCTCCCCACATAAGCTTTCACAGTGGCTGGAGATAGAGGTGTGCCACAGCATGGCTGAATTTTTAGGGTGGCTGTGAATCAAACCTAGGCCTCCCACATCATCTCAGCCGGCTAACCAGAAGGGTCAAGTGCACTCTACGGCTGGGCCCAAAATAGAAACATTTTTTGCCTTGACTATATTGTCTATTTTTTCTGTGGTTTAGAATAACATCTCTTTATGCCTCCCCAAATGAATAAAGTAATTCCTTTCTTTGAAGTAACTAATTATGTTAACACTAAAACTAGCCTGAAATTCTTAAGATCTATTATCATGTGGTTGTTTTTGAAGTCACATCAATTATGTTATTGTTTAAATATTTGTTATCATAATAATGTCATATGGTATATGATTTGATTTTAGGTAAGATATTTGAACAACATAATCACAGATAAAATCACAGTAGTTCCTATAATTTCCTAATTTTAATATGCATCATCCCTTATATTACCTGATGTATTTAACTTATACATGCATAAGTTTTATTCTAAATAGTATCAAACTATTCAAACTTCTCTTATAGATTTTTTTTTTTTTTTTTTTTTTTTTTGCCATAGAGTGCATGTGCTCTCCAGAGATGGATACAGAGAGAGAGGGAAAGGGATGAATCACTCCCTTCTCCAGCAGTCTCCTCTCAGGATTTTGGGCACATGTGCCCTGCATGTTTTTCAAACCACCAATCTGGGACTCAAACCCAAGTTGGCCATGTGGGATCTAGAGCTTTAACCACCATGCCATCTGCGGGCCCTATACAAACTTTCTATAAATTGATTTACAACTCAATAGTACGATACATAAATTTTTCTGTCAAGAATATGCTTTACACTCTTTTAACTCTTTTTTTATGTTTTGTAGTTGCCAGAGGGTATGCAGACTTGGCAGAGAGAGACAAAGAAATAGGAGAGAGTGAGGGAGGGAACCCTTCCCCAGTGGGGTTTGGTCACATTATAATCCTTTCTCCTCCATTTCTTTATGCACTGGGATTTGGGAAGACACATAAATGCACTTAGTTTGTTTTTCAAGACACTAGGACTGGGATTTGAACCATTGTCTGCCTTTGGGGGTCTAGTTTATGTAACCACTCAGCGAGGGCCAGCCTTTGAGTTCTCCACCTCAGTGGTAACCACTCTGTTGACTTCCTGCCAGGCCTTTCAGAGATAATACAAGCATTTAAAGACAGCTGTGCATTCACAAAGTAACTCCTGTTTATTGAATAGACCAGCCTAGAATTCAAAATGTGGACTCTAGAATAAGCCTGCTTGGATTTAAAGTTAAGTTGTGCCACCTTTCAGCATTTTGTACTTTAAATTGTTTTCATAGCATCCTGGCCACTGCTTTTCTTATCTACGATTGGATATTAGACAGGCAAATATATAAGAGGAGACATATTATAAGAAGCTAATCAATGAGTCAGCATATAAATCTATTTTATTAGTTTTAAAATTTTGTGATCCTTTAGCAGTTATCAGTATCTTCAAATTTGTATAGATTTTTTATTCATTTTAATAAAATATTCACTATTGAAACTAATTTTGTATTTATAATTTTATGTTGTTCTGTAAATAGTTTCCTTAAATTGTATACATTTCTGCCTCCACAGCTCTTGATCTGTACTTGTCTAGAGGGGGTTCACGCTCTTAACTTTCTATGCACAGATCCACGTTTTTAACTTTAGATAATTCAGACTGAGATTTTTGTTAGGAGTTTCCATAGCATAGAGCAAAGAAACCATCAGTGAATATAAATGTCTCTCAAAGAACTTTTGTCTTATTTTTACTGTTGTTTTCAATAAAAATTTCTGGTTTTGAGCCAGCAGGTGGTATGGTGGTTAAAGGCACTGACCACTGTTCAAGTCCCGGACCTTCAGGTTTGCTTCTCTCTCTGTCTCTATCTGTCTCTCTCTGGTCAAAATGGAAACTAATGATAATAAATAAATAATTATATTTAAAATTTTCTGGTTTTTATTGTCACTACTTTTCTCTGATCTAGTGATAAATTTTCTTCCTTTCTTTGGCTAGATATCATGTCCTCTGATAGGAGGGCATAGACTCTGCATAGACAAATCTTGACACAAAAACTAGGAAAAATTCTAAAGGCAAATTTGCTTTCTTAAAGTAACTAATTTTGTTAACATTCAAAATAGCCTAAAGTAGATTAGATTCATTAACATGGATGTTTTCAGAACAAGAGTAATAAATTAGTGGTTCCAAAAGTAGGTGAATCTCAGAAACAATGACATTTTATAAAAATATTAATTTTGCGGCTTTATACCTCCTCTTAACTCTATTGAAGCAGAGTGTCTGGAGATCTGATACACTATTTTTGAAAAATGGTTTTCAAAGTTATACAGTTGCAGACTCTTCAAATATGTCTTCTGTAAATGCTGACCTAAGCATCCCTACCAGACCATGTATTATAGGATCTCTGGCATCAACTTCTTAGTTGGCTAGGTTGGTCCTGTGATCTTTGTCATTTTGGAGACCATAAGCCTCCTGAGTGACCCAAGAACTATATATTTCTATTTATTTATTTCTATTTTCAACTCTATTTATTGAGAAGTCACCATTATAGGATACTGTATAAGTTTCTTTTTATTAAAGTTTCCTTACTTCCTCACTCTAACTCTGTTATGGAATGATGTATGGTCCCCCAGTGAATATGCTGAGATTCTAACCCCAGAATCTCAGAATGTGTTCTTACTTGAAAATAGGATCATTACAGATGTAAATAGTTAATATGAGGTCATACTGCAGCAGAGCGAGCTCTTAATTCAAAAAGGCTGGTATCACTCTCAGAAGAGAAGAGACACTGATATAGACATGCACAGACATACCATGTGACAACAGAGACTCTCTAGTGGATGAGTGACATTGCAAACCAAGGAAAACACCATATATGGATGGCAAATCACTAAACATAAGGAGAGCAGAGTAGGTGGCACTATGTTAGATAAAGTGGACTCTGTAAAGATAAGACTGCATTGGGCAGTCAACAAGGATAACAAGTACACACTCTAATTCCTCACTTTGTCTGCTAAACCCAAAGGAAATAATGGGAACACCCTGAGGGCATAACAGTAAGGCCCAAACTTGATAACTTCAAACATGCTGGTGCACCCATACAAAGATGGACAGGCTTGTCATCTGCTAATCTTAAACATATGCATTAATCAAAGAGACTTTCTACTTGAGGGCATAACAAGAGCCCACTCCAGGAACACTTCACCATTTGCCCCTGGAACTTTGTCCAAAACCCATTGCTCTGGGCCACTCTCTGTGAGACTCTATCCCAAACTCACTGCCTCTGTCCTAGGCTCAGAGACTGTCTCTGAACCCTTTATTGAGACCTCCAGAACAGATCAGACTGACTGCCTCCCTTTGAGGACAGACACTTTGAACATCAGGGGACCCATGGCTTGCTCTTCACCTCCACAGACTCTCAGGTGACCCATAACCCTGAATTGCTGCAGATCTCTTCTCTTAACCTGACTTTCGCTATACTAAACCTCATGCTACAAATAAAGTCTGTAAAAAGCATGAACAACATTCAGGGTCTTGGAACTTCATTCAGGATGAGAGGCAAGAAAAGATTTTCTCTAGAGGTTTCAGAGGGAGCATGACCCTGCCAACACCTGATTCCATACTTTCAGTCCCTGAAACTGCAAGATCACAAATGTCTTATTTTAAGCCTGTTTATGGTACTTTGTTACAGCAGGCCTAAACAATGAATAGACACTTTGTGAGACAGTCATTTTTGTCTTACCAATGTGCGATCAGGGGCTCAAAAAGGATAAATAAATTATTCGAGCTTACCTTATTGATGGTAAATAGCACTATCTGGCATCCAGTCCATTGTCCTTGTTGTTATAAGTATTTATTATCATTTTAAGGTCTCCTAAATAAAACTTCTATATAGCTCTTGCAGTCTACTATGATAAAATGTGATAAGAACAAGTATTTCACAAAGCCTTTGACTGGACTCTTACATCGTGATTCTCTCAAGAATAAATAGCTGTAGAGTGTTTTTCTTTTTTATAAGGGTAAAAGAGAAAGTACTGACATTCTCTAGTGTCTCTAATTGGATGCCATATGTTGAACTCTGTCAGCCCTGTTCATCCCTCTGCCCTCTGTGGCACCCTGGAAATCAATGAGAATGTTAAAATTGAATCAGACTATATGTGTTGAGAGAATCATAAAAACTGTATAATCCAGATACTCTGGTTAATGACTGAACACATGAAAAGCACAGTAGAACTCCATTTATAAAAATCAATATCAGCCCTCATTTGTACAGGCAACCTTTAATGTCTTTTTTGTTAACATTGCTTGTGAGGAAATGTTTTATATGCATCAGTTTTAGAAACACTCCTCAGCTGCAGATTTGGAATAAAAATCAAAACACTCATGGGATTGTTTTTGCTATGTATGAATGCAGAAACAAAATGATATTTAGAAAGAAAAAATGTGAATATGTAGCTTAACAAAATGCATTTCAGAGAACATTTTATTTTGCTAGGTTCATGCAATGATATACATTTATAAGAAAATGCTCTTGAGGTATAAGCAGTTGGCATAATGGCTATGTTGCTGGACTCCCATGTAGTCAACTGCAGTTCAAGTCCCGGACCCGGTGGTTTAAACTCACACTAGGCACGTGTGTGTGTGTGTGTGTGTGTGTGTGCCCAAGATCCCGAGAGGAGAATGGAGGAGAAGGGATTGCGGTGTGGTCATCCCCCATGGGGAGTGATTTCTCACTTTCTGTTTCAGAGAACATTTTATTTTGCTAGGTTCATGCAATGATATACATTTATAAGAAAATGCTCTTGAGGTATAAGCAGTTGGCATAATGGCTATGTTGCTGGACTCCCATGTAGTCAACTGCAGTTCAAGTCCCGGACCCGGTGGTTTAAACTCACACTAGGCACGTGTGTGTGTGTGTGTGTGTGTGTGTGTGTGCCCAAGATCCCGAGAGGAGAATGGAGGAGAAGGGATTGCGGTATGGTCATCCCCCATGGGGAGTGATTTCTCACTTTCTGTCTCTCTGTCTCTCTCTGTCTTCCTGGTGAGCACATGCGCCTTATAACAAAAACCTCTTTACAAGAAAAGAAAAGAAAATGCTCTTGACATGAGATTAGTTAGGGATTTCAATGACTATAAGCTGATGCCAATAATGTTCCGATAAAAATGCTTGTTTATGAAAAATACTTAATATTAGTTAACAGTGACAATATTAGAGTATCCCTGATTTCAGTTTAATTTATTTAATCTTTAGTATATTTCATGGTGTAGATTGGATACATAATTTAGCAATACTAGTAATCTATATTCTGGGCAGTCCATTGAATATTAAAAGTTTCCTAAAATAACCTGAATACAGTTAGGTCTTGATCACATATCATCTCCTGAAAGAAAAGTCGCCTGGCTAATATAATCATCTAAAGAAAGTTTGTGATACAATTGCATCATTTTAATTTCATTTCCTATGATATCTCTCAGACTTTCCAGAAAAAGCTTTGCACTTTTTAAAAATGAATCTCATATATTTTCATTTAATAGATTCTAAAATGAAAAATGCCAAGTGATTAGACAAAACACAAACTAAGTCCACAAGTATATGCAGAAAGATGAGTTGGACTGAGTGAACTGGTATGCAAGCTGTGAATACTGCTCAAGTTTAATTTTCAGTCTTACTTTTCTATCCTATTATTGTTTAAGCAAATGATATATTGAAACTAAAAGTAGCTCAATTAACCTTGAAGCTAGAGAATAAATTTAAAGGATATGTCTCCTTTTTGTTTAAAGGAAAAATAAAGGTAAGAAATAACAATGAAATGTTGTAATCTTATGGAATATGTTATAATTGTACATAAAACACATATTGCACATAATCATACTACATTGTCTAATGAAATAGATATTTTCTCTTGAATCTTGAATACATACATAGTGACATACATCTTTGTCAGATATGTACATTTTGTATTGTTTGTTTTTTGTCTGGCCCTTATACTAAATTCAAAGCACACTTCATGCCAGGGTGTTTATTTTGCAATTCTTTGAACCTAAATCAGTCCTCTGTCGTATAACTCAGTTTATGGTGCAATATACTCTTAATTCAATATTTAAGTAGCCTCAGGCCAAGTTGAGAATGATGTTGGTACCAGTTGTGTGGGCAAAACTCTTAGTCTCTGGTTGAAGTCGATTCTGTATTTAAAGGGTGTCTTTCACTAACAAATTAATTGAAATTGCTTTATGTAGGCAAAGAGTACCTAAATTCTCATAATCTATTTTTTGTTTCTTTTTGGATGTTGGGGAATTCTTTTGAGAAGCGTTTGCTGTCCCTAAGATGCACACAAATGATTTTAAGGAGAAACTATCCTTAGCAGTAGATTTCCTTTTTAAAAAAAAATATCCACATACTTGGGACATTTAGGTGTAAATGGCTTGGCTTAAGCTTTAGGGCCAATTTCCAATAGCTGGAATCCTCTGTCATTGTGTTCAGTGGCAATTACGCTTGAAGAAGAGAACAAAAAGGCATTCCCAGCAGAAGCTACACGGGGCGTTGTTACTGTAGGGTGGATTGAATTTCCACTGAAAAGCAGTTTACACTGACTTCTTTGTTTTATTTTTTGCTTGCTTGTTCTAATTTTGTTTGTTCTAATTTTGCCAGAGGGCAAGTGCACATGCTAGATAGAGAGTGAAGAGAGAGAGAGAAATCCTTTTGTGGGGAATGGCCGTGTAGCATCTCTTCACATCCATTTCTCCCTCCTTTTGTGATTTAGGGCACACACGCGCCCATGCCTGGGATGGTCAGCCATGTGGGATTCAGCTGCCTTAACAACCATGCCACCAGCTTGCCTACATTAGCTCCTATTTTACTAAAAATAGATCAAAGATATGAAGGAGACATTTTAGGGGTTGTTGAGAGGTAACTTCTTACTACTTATTCTCTTTTCATTCAGAAATATTTTTCTGATATTTTACTTTTTCCTTAAATTCTTTGTGCATTCTCATCTATATTTTGTGCAAATATTCCTCCCTTCCTCATATAATCAAAATAAGTAGCCCAGTGAAGCTTTGTCACTCTTTTGCCAATAAACTCTAATATATTTCTGAACATAACATTTGGTCTAAATCAAGCTTCCTTAATAAGGAGAACTATTCATGATCATTGGTCAACAAATTAGATGCCTAAATTTTTACACTAAATTGAATAATTTACATATATATGTATCCATAAACTTGCCATTGCCACAAAATTCACACAAACATTCCAATAAGGAATGGCTTTCATATTGAATTATCTTTGACAATGGAATAATATTGACGTAAAATCATATAAAATATTGGTTGTCAAAAAAGTTGTGATGCATTTTAGCATAGAAAGCTATATCATGACTTTTCTGATGACACAATATTTCAAAATAACTGGAGATTTTATTTAATTTATGTTTTATTTTCACAGGATTAATGCAAATAGTTTATCTAGTCGAAGTGATCTAGGGACTCTAAACATTGTATGGTGAGTTAAGCTGCCAGGTCTGTTACTTGAACTGTGCAGTCAGCCATGTGGGATCCAGAGCCTCCCAGAGATTAAAGTGCATTCTCATCACATCGTATCAAGAATACATGTTAAATACATATCAGTGACTGGCTTATTACTAAGGCAGTGTTTGTCACTAACAACCTAAAGTTATTCCTTTCTTTCCCTTTCCATACTGTATTCTTTTGGAGCAACTCACTATGCTATGTCTCTCCTCTTTGAGAACACAGTATTTATATAAATTATTTAGAGTTCAAGGACCAGCAGGCTATGTCATTGGACTCCCATGTAGTCAGTCATGGTTTGAGTCCTGAACCCGGTGGCTTAAATTCACACCGGGCACGTGTGCGTGAGTGCCCAAGAACCCGAGAGGAGAATGGAAGAGGAGTGATTGTGGCGTGGCCGTCTCTCCAAGGTGGTGGTGGGGGGGTGGTTTCTCACTTTCTGTCTCTCTGCCTCTCTCTGTCTTTTCTGGGGAGCACATGCTCCCTATAGCAAAAACCTCTCCAAAAAAAAAAATTAGAGTTCAATCATTTATTTATATCAGTACAGACTAATGAGTATTGTTTCAGTTTTTGTTATTGAGAGATCTTACAACTTATCAAATTGATTATGATATTCTTCCCTTTTTATTTTGTTTGAGGTTTTATCACATCCCTACTTTCTGGCACAAAAAGATGCCCCAGGTTTATTTTGTAAACTTCTTTTCTCCATTCTAGAATAAGCCATTTCTCCAATAAACGTAATATCTTATTTTTTTGGTGCTGTTGCAAATGATATTGTGCTTTGAATTTCAAATACCAACTTCTTGTTGCTCATATGTAGCAAAGCAACCTCATTTTTTGTAGTTCCTTGTTATGGGACTACACTCTCTTCTTGCTTACATACTTCCTTGTAAGAAGTCCAGGGTACTTCTTTTCTTTGTTCCCTTATATGTATATACGATATTTTTCTTTTTTTAACTCATAATTTATCTCAAGATTGTCATTGGTTTTCTGCAGATTGAATGTGCTGTGTCTATGTTTATTTTGGGGGGTGCTATTTATTGAGATTGGTATTTTTTCTGTTTAGTGTTCTTTGTGCTTCCTCAGTCTGTAGTTCCTCTTCCATCATAAATTTTGTAAAGTATTTAGCAATTATTCTTTCAAATATCTCTCAATTTAGCTGTTGCTGCTCCTTCGTGTAATTCTCTTTAAAGAGTATTCCATCCTTTCTACTATCTCATTGTTCTCCAAGATGCTGTGCATTCCCATTCATTCATTTATCTATCTCCAATTTTTAGCATTTTGCCTCAGAGTTTCTCTTTCATGCTTACGTTGCTCATGTATTCTTGCATGTTGTCAACTTTTTCTAATAGAGCCATTAAGACACCAATATAGTTCTTTTAAGTTTCTTCTCTGAGAGTTTCCTGCCACACCTGCCATTCTAGTGTCCTATCTGAATCCGCCACTTTTCTGCTGTCTCCACAGACTATGTGTTGTCTTGTCTTCTAGCATGCTTTGTGATTTATTTCTTTTTTTTAATTGTGAAAGCTGGACTTGATGTAGTTGTCATTACCAACTGCTACACGTAGACCTATCAGGTCTCACATAGTGGTAATTGGCTACAAGTTAGGATGTGCTTAACGTTCACGGTAGGTGGCAAAGGCTCCGGTTTCCTCATGACCTCATTTATGTCTACCTTGGTGACTTTGGTTCCCCCAAAGGACTAAGACTCTGAAATAGGTTTTTCTGCTGGAGAATAGCCTTCTCAAAAAGGTTCTGAGCATATTTGACTATGATTACTCTTACTGTTGCCCTGTCAGGGACCTAGTGGGTTGTGCTTGCATCTTCAATGTGAGAACTGATCGATCAGGTTCCAGGAGCTAGACACAAAATGTGGGACCACCCAGAGGAAAATAGCTTTCAGGAGTGTCTCAGTCTTGTTTCAACCTATATTCAACTTCCAACAATTTATCAAAATGATCATTTTAATACATGGAACGTTCATGGAAAAATGAAATTACAGTTTAAGTTTATTGTGGCCCAAAACAATTTTGAAACCTATGCGTAATTTATTTAATAATATATATTTTCTATGAGTTTTTGTTTTTGAGAGAGAGAGAGATTTTTCCAATAGGGCACGTACACTTGCTGGAGAAACAGAGACAGAGAGACTGAAAGCGAGAAATAATTCCCCAGGGCCATGGCCATGCTGCAATCCCTTCTCCTCCAGTCTCCTTTCAGGATTTTGGGCACAAACGCACTTGCACCTGGCATGAGTTTTAAGCCACTGGGTCTGGGACTCAAACCATGGTCAACTATGTGGGAGTCCAGTGGTATAGCCTTTATGCCACCTGCTGTTCCCATCTATGAGCTTTTTGAAGACTTCCTCATATTTCTACTAACTTGTGACTGCAACAGCTTTTGCTCCAGAGAATCAAACCTTAGCTGTGACTGTCTGGATTTGTCTGTCTCCAGATTTCCACAGCAGATGTTTTCTCTGCCACTTCAGCTCTCTAACAGACCAAGAAAAGTCACTGACGTTTCTTTTGTTCAATGATTTACTTTTGTAAGGACAGGCATGAAGATTTTTATAAGATCAAAGTCAGATCTCAGAAAGGAAGTTTCTTGTTATGTTGCTTTATCATTTTCTTTCTATGATTCATTGTAAAATTCTATTTTGTTTTTACTTTTGCCCTGTCAATTTTCGTTTGACAATTTATTCTCTAATTTATCTAACCTGCTGTTAACATGTACCTTGTATCTTAATTTTAGCTTTTGTTTCCCCATTGTAATATTTCTGTGAGTTCTTTATTAGTTTTTTTTCTCTCATGCCAAAATACTTCACCTTGACACTTAAACATTTTAGATATATAGGGACTAGAAATAGGCATAATGACTATATCGCTGGAAGCTCATGTACTTGACTGAGTTTCGAATCCTGGACCTGGTGGCTTAAACTCACGCCAGGCGTGTGTGCATGCATGCCCAAGATCCAGAGAGGAGAATGGAGGAGAAGGGATTGTGGCATGGCCATCTCCCCTGTATGGTGATTTCTTGCTTTCTGTTTCTCTGTCTGTCTTTCTGGTGTGCGCACGTGTCCTATAGCAGAAATCTCTGGGGAACAAAATGGATATATCAATCTCATTCATTTTAAAGTACATATATAATAAAACGAATATCTGAATAACTTTTGCTTCCATTACTTTTTTAAAAATTTGTTTCTCATCAATTCTGGTCATCTTTACATAGTTAGATTGGATGTCAGACACGGAATTAAAATTAAAAAATCAGGATGATTTAATTTTTCAGAAATAATTTACTGTTGATTTCAGTGTGTAGTATAGGCACAGATGACTTTAACAAGTTAGAAATTGAGATGGTGGAGGAATAATTCCATTTCTGAGATCAGTCCATTATTGGCGGTTCTCCTTCACCACTAAGGCTCATTTCTTCCTGTTCCCTAATGTGAATGCTTGACTAACTCGCCAGACTTCAAGCTCCAATTCCTTGGTTCCAGTCAATGAAACCATGAAAAGCACTGCTAAATGTTTTGTTTCTCAGCACCTAATTTAGAATTGACAAATACTTTGAGAGAAAAGACCTCTGTCCAACTTCTTAATCTTTCTGTATTCTTTTGCCCTTTTTATAAGTGTATTTCTTCCATAAGAGAGAGAAAAGTGAAAAGAACAGTGTCTTGACACCGCAATCCACCCCAGCCTGAGCCAGCCCAGGTCCTGGGCAGGTGTTCACATGTTTGATGTGTACAGGGAGATCGCTGGACACACCTTTCACCTCCTGTGTGGGCCCCACTTCCCAGAGCTTTGCATTCACACAGTGACCCCATTTCAGGCTCATCATTCTGCATTCTTGGTCACTCTAATCCTCACTGTACTCTTAGCTTTAACCAGATTATTTTCATCCTTTTTTCCCCCCAAATGCATGTTTTCCTGTTGTCTTTCCTGGCAGAGCAGTCTACAGTTAAACTATTCTTCCACTGTCAGGGCAGAAAATCTGTAGTATTCATACAAACTGCATGTCTCATAGTTTTAGTCATTAAATATATACATAAATAAAATAATATTCACAATGGATATACACTTGTGAGAATGCAGTCACAATAATAATTTATTAAATGGAAATGTATGCAATATAAACATCCATGGAGGAAAGAGATTGCTTGGCTATCAGCAGCTCTTCAGGCCTGAACTATACAGAGCTGTTTGCAAACTTTATTGACAAACCTGTCTTCTTCCTGTGCAATTACATAAAAATGAGGACATCACTGTTGTTGAAGCAGCACGAAATATTTCCTGAGGCTTTGGATGTAGTTTTAAAGACCCATCTTGCTTTTTTTTTTCTTTTTATTTAATATGCTCCAATTTTTCTAGGATACTATCATTTGATTTTCAAAGCAACTAGGCTTCCTTCTTATCATTTTTTCATAATAATTTCTTATAATAATTCTAAGGAGTATTAAAAAATAACTGAATACAGAGTTTAAAAAATGAGGGGAAATTAGATCTTCCTAATATCAATGTTTTCATATTACATAAAAAAAAACATGTAATTTAAGCCATTAGGCCTATGACAATATATTCTGAGGAATACAATTTCATCCCTGATTTCCAACCAGTGTAAATGATGATTATTGTAATGTGAATGACATAACCATCACTGTTATAAAAATCAGAGTGGTCTTTATTAATATTTTCAGACATGTGTTCTCTGAATGTCTAATGATGGTGCCCCTGTCCTTTTCTGATAACAAGATAGATGTTTCTCTTGGATAATACTTAAATATTAAGCCACAAAATGAGTATAGATGCCTTATTGGAACTGGCATATAGTATTATGTGACTAGTCTTATTATACTTGAAATATTATAATGGCCATAATATTGATTTCTGTAATTTCTTCTGTTCATTTATTTCTCTTTCCTTTAAGCTAACCCCGCTTTCTGTAATTCTAATAGCCCTTTACCTACCATTTTACATAATGGTAATTTGGTTTTTATTCTTTCTGTATAGATAACAGGGGTCAGAATTATTCATGCCCTTTCTCTGGCCATTCAATTGAAAAAAAAAGACTCTCAGAGGACTGATCTTAAAAGAATATTCTGAATGCCTTTTCATGATGTCACACATACCTTTTAAAAACTATTTATTTATTTTTAGTCATGTAATAGGGTGCCTGAACTCACCAGAGACAGAGAGAGATGGAGAAAGTGATAAAACACCCCCCCAGGGACAATGGTCGTTCAACAATTTCTTCTCCTCCATTTTCCTCTAGAGATCTTGGGTGCTCATGCACATGTGCCTGGCATGCTGCTCAAGCCACTGGCTCCTGGACTTGAACTGTATAGTTGGCCATGTGGGATCCAGTCGCCTCAATCACTGCACCACCAACTGCTCTCATTTACTTTTTATCATCTGTACTAATTTCCAGTTGCTATGACAAATGAACGATGATGCCTCTATATTTGCGTGCACAACTTCTATCTTTTTCTACCCATTTTATGCATAAATTAAACAAAAATTCTACCATGTATAAAAAGTAATTCCTTTTTCTCTCCAATTTATAATCTTCCTCCCCTGTTAACCACAATTTACTATGAAAATAGAAATATAAATTGTCAGTTTACTTTTTAAATTTATTTATCACATATATCTTTTTTTAAAAATCACATATATTTTCAAAGTAACTGAGTGTTGGCATTACAATTTTTAAAAGGCAAAAGACAGTGTGTGCTATAAAGAATGAAATAAAATAACAATAGTGAAGATTGACAAAGGAACATACAACCAAATATGTTCCTTAATCACATATATCTCTACAGTGCACAGCATTTTTTTTCCAGCACAAATACCTTACATATCAATCAAGACAGAGATTAGTATATACATTATCATCATCAAATAGCGTCTCACTTTTTTTGTCAATTAAACGTACTTTTACTTTTTTTCTTCCCTTTTCCTTTCCCTCCCTTCCATACTAAAGTTTTTCCCCACATTTTATTGATTCACATTAGATCTTAATTAAGCTAAAAATATGGACAAATCTAAAATCTTGTGACAAGTGCACTGTAATTTTTTTCCAAAGCATCTTTTCTCTCTCCATTCACCTTTTAGTAAAGAAAGGCATAAACTAACATTTTTTTTAAAAGCTTTTTCTTAATTTGGTCAGTTATTTGCACAAAGACCCTTAAGAATTTAATTTTTGATACAAGGCAACAGGTATTATTTATTATTGAACTTATGCAAATAATCATTCTGCAATAAAATAAGCTCACAAATATTTTCCAATTACAGAGGATCAGAAAAGGAGAAGCACTTATGTTTCAATTTTTTAAAAAATTAACAACTCAAAACCTATCAGCTTATCAACAACTCAAAAGAAAACAAAACTTCTTAAATCTTGAAGACAAAGCCTTGAAGAAAATCAGCAATGTCTTAGTCATTAGAATTGTATTTCACCAGTTCAGTCTCATGTAATAAATCTCTCTTTTGTTCAATTTGCAGTGTAACTATGGTCCTATCTTTCTGTTTAAATCCTGGAAGTTACCACTCAACATTTTTATTGACATTCTGGACTTGTCCCTACCATTAAGTTGACCGTCACCTTGATTGTTTTTTTGTTTTCTTATATTTGTCTGTCTGTCTGTCTGTCTTTAGTTTTCCTGGTATAGCACTCCCTTCAGAACTGCTTGAAGAGCTGGGATAGTGTTGGCAAATTCTTTCAAGTTTTGTTTACCTGAGAATGTCCTGGGCTTTTCTTTCATATGAAGGATAATCTTGTGGGATACAGGTATGCAAAACACAGTACAAAACAAATACCCATGAAGTAAATATCAAAATAGAGAGTGAGGAAGGTCATGAAAACGTGAATTTCACTGGACAGCTGAGAAAGAAAGTCTTTGAAGTTAACTGAGCTTCTTTGAAGTCGAACACACACACACAAAAATCGAATACTCTCTGTAATTTTTACTTTCTAGCAAAAAAGTGCACCTCTTTAATGATGGGCCTGTTTTACTTCCCCAGTCTACTTTCTGATAGGCATGTTGAGGTAGGATTTTGGGGTGTGGGAGCCCAATACCAGTGTCAGATTGAGGCCCATGAGAGGTCTAGGTTCTTGTCCCACACTCACAAAGAATTAGAGATGCAGACAAATGGAGTAGTCAATCAGAGTTTATTAAGAAAGAGAGAGAAGGAAGAATGGAGTTCTCAATTTGGGAAGAGTCCCAGAAATTGATTGCTGAAGAGTTGCCGAGGTGAGGGGTTTCTTTGTAGCTGTCAGAACAATGGCTGGCTCTCTTGATAGGAAGTGGGCTTCAGCAGAGGTATAATCTGCACTTGTTAGAATGTATTTGGCAAATAGAAACTGTTGCCCTTGGCTATAGTTGTTTTGATCTCTAATGTTGCCAGCACTTTGTTAAAACTAGTTTTTGTAACTCCATCATGGGAAAAGCTCCCTGTGTCTTTAACTTCGCCTTCTACCCTAACTGTATGTCTCAAGTCTATCTTCTGCCTCAGTGCAATGACTTATTCTTTATATTTAGACCTTTAAACCATATGTAAACAATGATGTGTATCAGCTATTTTGTTTTCAAAAATACATAGAATACTTACGTATATAGTAATTCTTACATAAACCTTAAATAAAGCTTAATCCTGTAGGAGTAATAATGAGAGTGAAGAACTGATGTATGTTATACAAGGGTATAGCATTACGGTGAGTTAATATTGAGAATGATAGTTAACCCATGTATAATTTCTAACTTAAAACTATGAGGAGACTACAAAAAGTTTGTGGAAAATGGAGTTAAAGTATCGATTTAGGGCCAACCACATAGCATGGTGGTCAAGCCTCTTTTAGAGGGAGCTGGATCCCATGTGGTCAACTGTGATTTGAATCCCAACCCCAGTAGCTTGAAAATCAGGGAGATTTGGTGAGCAAGTGTGCCCAGAATTGTGACAGGATAAAAAACTGGAAAAAGAAAAAAACTTTTTTTTATATGACCCAGTCCCATTGGGAGTGCTTTCTCTCTTTCTCTCTCTATGGCATGTTAGGGTACCTTCTGGTAATTAAAAATAAAAGTATGGGCTTATCTTGGTACAAATAAAATTTGAAATCCATGCAAAATTTTTTATAGTATGCATTTTCCAGGAAATGTTTGATATTGAAGTTTATGACAGTCGATTTAAAACTAAGGTGCCAGAAGAGATTTAATGGACAGATATGATTAGTTAAAAGAAAGAAGATACTGGGGCCGGCAGGTGACGTGGTAGTTAAAGGTGCTGGATTCTCACATGGCCGACTGTGGTTTGAGTCCTGGACCTGGTGTCTTGCTTTCTCACTTTCTCTTTCTCTCTCTCTCTGTCCCTCTCTGGTCAAATTTAAATAAACAAATGAATAAATAAATAAAGTTAAATATAAATAATTCTTTTAAAAAAGAAAAAGATACATCATAAATGTCTAGAGGTAAACAATTATTTTAAAAATATGCAAGTATACAAATATTGTATTAGCTGTCATTTCATTAACAGAAGATAAAATACCTAAAAACAGAGGTGAATTTTAACAATATATGTAGATAAAAACAAACTTTTTTTCCTGGAACTATGTTGTTTCAAAGTTTTCATTTAATTTAGGATATGACATTGTAGTTTTTTGTTTGTTTGTCTTTCAAGCTTTTGGTTTATACATAACCTCAATTTTCATGGCTTTCCCTGCAACTCCTCATCCTGAAGTACAATTGACAGAAAATCAAGAATCCTGAGTTAATTTTCAAAGGACATTTCTAATTTCTTCTGCCAATAATAATTTTGTAAATTATTTTTCTAAAAAAATATTTGATTAACTTTATTTATTTGCTTATTTTAATTTGATTAGAGAGGGACAGAGTGAGTAAGAGAGAGAGGGGGGGAGTGAAAAAGCAAGCCACCAGGACTTGAACCATGGTCAGTCATGTGGGAGTCGAGCACCCTTAACCACAGTGCCACTTGCCAGCCCCAATTCTGTAAATTCTTAATGAAGGACTAGAGTGTTCTTATTTTTTAGCAAGTTTTGTCTGCTTCCTTCAATGTAAAGTGTTTAGATTTGTGTTGAGAGTTTGGGGATAAACCCTCAAGTAACAACAGAAAAAGAAGGAAGCCACCATAAGCCAGAAGAGAAACATCTTAGGGGTGTAGTGGATGGAACACTGGCAAGAATAGAACACTAGCGAGAAGTCCCACTCTGTTTAGCTTCAGAGGCTGTAGCTATGACTTAAACCTGTAAGCTATTTAAGAGAGAATCTAGGGGCTATTCTAGATGGACTTGATAAACAGAGCCAAATTCAGGTACATGAGTAGAGCAAAGGTTGACTTAAGGTAGGTGAGGGTCCATAGCACAGCATTCACTGGGAGCTTAAAATTTACAGTTGGGGAGGGACAGAGGGTGGCACAGAGGTAAACTGTGATGTTCTGGGAGGCAATCCCACATGAGAAGTCCCTAGTTTAAGTTTAGAGATCTCTCTCTGAGTATCTGGGCATATGCTTGTTTGTGATGTGGAACTGGCTGAAGGCTGGAGGTGGATCACAGCCTCAGGGCCCTGTTGACAGTTCTGTGTCTCTGTCAATGTCTCCCTCTGTCTCTCTTGCTCATCAAAGAAATACATAAATACACTTAAAAGAATTTACAGTTAAGCAGAGTTAGAGGCTATTTTTTATACAACTAAAAGCCCAAAATAAGGTCAGAAGCAGAGAATTAATTTATCTGGGGAAGCCAGCAGATGGTGGAATGGTTACATTGCTGGTCTTCCAAATAGCCAACCATGGTTCAAGCCATGAATCTGGTGGTTTAGAAATCATACTGGGCACATATGCATGTGTGACCAAGATCCCAGGAGAAGAATGAAGAAGAAGGGATTGCAGCATGGTCATTCTCCTGGAGGGGTAAACTCTCACTTTCTCTCTCTCTCTGTCCCTCTCTGGTCAAATTTAAATAAACAAATGAATAAATAAATAAAGTTAAATATAAATAATTCTTTTAAAAAAGAAAAAGATACATCATAAATGTCTAGAGGTAAACAATTATTTTAAAAATATGCAAGTATACAAATATTGTATTAGCTGTCATTTCATTAACAGAAGATAAAATACCTAAAAACAGAGGTGAATTTTAACAATATATGTAGATAAAAACAAACTTTTTTTCCTGGAACTATGTTGTTTCAAAGTTTTCATTTAATTTAGGATATGACATTGTAGTTTTTTGTTTGTTTGTCTTTCAAGCTTTTGGTTTATACATAACCTCAATTTTCATGGCTTTCCCTGCAACTCCTCATCCTGAAGTACAATTGACAGAAAATCAAGAATCCTGAGTTAATTTTCAAAGGACATTTCTAATTTCTTCTGCCAATAATAATTTTGTAAATTATTTTTCTAAAAAAATATTTGATTAACTTTATTTATTTGCTTATTTTAATTTGATTAGAGAGGGACAGAGTGAGTAAGAGAGAGAGGGGGGGAGTGAAAAAGCAAGCCACCAGGACTTGAACCATGGTCAGTCATGTGGGAGTCGAGCACCCTTAACCACAGTGCCACTTGCCAGCCCCAATTCTGTAAATTCTTAATGAAGGACTAGAGTGTTCTTATTTTTTAGCAAGTTTTGTCTGCTTCCTTCAATGTAAAGTGTTTAGATTTGTGTTGAGAGTTTGGGGATAAACCCTCAAGTAACAACAGAAAAAGAAGGAAGCCACCATAAGCCAGAAGAGAAACATCTTAGGGGTGTAGTGGATGGAACACTGGCAAGAATAGAACACTAGCGAGAAGTCCCACTCTGTTTAGCTTCAGAGGCTGTAGCTATGACTTAAACCTGTAAGCTATTTAAGAGAGAATCTAGGGGCTATTCTAGATGGACTTGATAAACAGAGCCAAATTCAGGTACATGAGTAGAGCAAAGGTTGACTTAAGGTAGGTGAGGGTCCATAGCACAGCATTCACTGGGAGCTTAAAATTTACAGTTGGGGAGGGACAGAGGTGGCACAGAGGTAAACTGTGATGTTCTGGGAGGCAATCCCACATGAGAAGTCCCTAGTTTAAGTTTAGAGATCTCTCTCTGAGTATCTGGGCATATGCTTGTTTGTGATGTGGAACTGGCTGAAGGCTGGAGGTGGATCACAGCCTCAGGGCCCTGTTGACAGTTCTGTGTCTCTGTCAATGTCTCCCTCTGTCTCTCTTGCTCATCAAAGAAATACATAAATACACTTAAAAGAATTTACAGTTAAGCAGAGTTAGAGGCTATTTTTTATACAACTAAAAGCCCAAAATAAGGTCAGAAGCAGAGAATTAATTTATCTGGGGAAGCCAGCAGATGGTGGAATGGTTACATTGCTGGTCTTCCAAATAGCCAACCATGGTTCAAGCCATGAATCTGGTGGTTTAGAAATCATACTGGGCACATATGCATGTGTGACCAAGATCCCAGGAGAAGAATGAAGAAGAAGGGATTGCAGCATGGTCATTCTCCTGGAGGGGTAAACTCTCACTTTCTCTCTCATTATCTCTCTCTCTCCCCAGCGAGCACATGTGCCCTAAGGGAAAAAACAAACAAACAAATAAACAAACAAACAAACAAACAAAAAACTAAATTGAGGACCAGAAGATGTCCTAATGCTTATGTTGCTGGACTCCCACATAGTCGACCACAGTCTAGGTCCAGAACCCAGATGCTTAATACTCATTCCAGGCGGATGTGTGTGCATGCCCCAAATCTGGAGAGGCAAAGAGATTGTGACATGGCCATCCTTCCTTGGGAGAAGGTGATTTCTCACTTTCTGTCTCTCTAGAGAGTACATACACCTTATAGCAATAATTTCTCATTAAAAATAAATAATCAATTAATTAATATTTTAATTGTAGACCACCTTTTCAAGCTATGGTTTGACTAGTCCCCCAAGGGGTGCACAAAACACCTCCTCCTATGACTGCGGATTGCTAGGGCTCTGGGTTTTTCATCTCAATCTCCAAGCCCTTTGCATTTTTATTCTCTGATAATGTTTTCTTCTGAGCTGAGAAGTAAAGTTTTCCTAGGAATGTTTAAAGAATCATAGGTCTTGAAAGCTTCAACCTTACACTCTTGTTTAAGGGTCTATGATTGTGGCAACAGGAGCGAGTGCGTCTTTTAGGAATTATTCGTCAATACCAAGGCTGATCCACTTGTCTTCTCTGACCAATTTGCTCTCCTTTCCCTAAGTTTTTCAGTAACAATTCCATCTTTCTTCTAGCTTAGGTTGATCTCAACCAAGTTATCACATTAATAACTATAATGACTTTTTTTTTGTTGTTTATGTCAATTCTGTAGTTTCCTGGTACAGAAGAAAATGCTATTTTCAAAATCTGCCCTGGTCTATCACCATACTCACTGTTGGTAAAAAAAAATAAATAAATATAAGTAAATAAATAAATAAAATTGGACTGATCATTTTCTCTATATTCTCTCCCTAGGACATAGTAAAATTATGGAAATCTTTGTCTCATAATTGAACACAATCTGATACAATCATATCAATAGTTGATGCTTCTAAAATGGGACAATGACTTAAAAATAAACCTTACTATTCATTGCCATTGAAGACTTCTTTAAAGAAGAAATGCAACTAATTATATTCATCTTGGTTATATTCATCTTGATTTTTTTTCAATTGAAAAGTATGAGAGGTAAAATCTGTTTTTACAGTGATTTTTAAAAAATAAGCTGCCAATTACAAAACTAGTTTTTTAAGAATTTTCTATTATGATTTGAAATTTTTAGTATTATATTTTTAATTTAAAGGATTGCAACTTTTTGAACTATGTATTAAATTTGTAGACATTGGATTATAACTTCTCATTTCCTCTTGCATATATGACACACATAGCTTGAGTATTTTTGTGTTGATTGCACATGTGTCATTGAATCAGAACTACACGGGTGCACCTGCTCTCTGCTCAGTCCTCTTGCCACTTTGACTATGCTTTCTATATCTTACCTATGATAATATTATACAAGGCAATGAAAAAGCAAAATGTTTCTCATTCTTAGATACTGATACTTTTCAAAATAAAATACAAATTTGATATCACCTTAATATTTAAAGTACTCCAGGCTGTCATAATTTTACAGATGATAAATTTCAACATTTTCCATCCTATTTATCTATGATAATACTTATTCTTGTTTATCAATACTGGAAAACATGATTGTAATATGTACAAAATGATTTTAATGGTGATATTTTCACATTTGTAAGTATATTGGGTTGAGAAAGACATGATGCATTTTTGCATAGGAAAACATAGAAACATATGTCATAACTTTCCCAATGATCTAATACTAAAAAATCTCTTAGCCCTTACTTGTTATGGTGATATTTTATTAGAAATCGATGCCATTTCTTATATTGTCAATCATTTAAAGCAATTATAACAATTTTCTCATAGAGATACAACCTATATACAATATAATTCTTTCTTTTTTTTGGTAGGGAGAGATTTTTTACTATAGGGCATGTGTGCTCACCAGACAGAGAGAGACAAAGAAACAGAAGGCAAGAAATCACCCCCCAGGGAGGATGGTCATGCTGCAACCCCTTCTCCTCCAGTCTCCTCTCAGGTTTTTGGGCATACATGCACGTGCGCCTGGTGTGAGTTTTAAGTTGCTGGGTTCAGGACTCAAACCTCAGTGGAGTAGGTGGGAGTCCAGGAATGTAACCATTATGCCATCTGCTGGTCCCAATAATATACATTCTTTATCTACCAAAATAAGTGCATAATTAATAAATAAGTTCCTGGATTTTTAACTCATTGAAATACTTTGAATATTAAGTGGCCTTTGACACTGATTTCCTATTTTTCTGGAACTTCTTTTAAAAACAACTAAAAGGGGTACCAGCAGATGACATAACAGTTATGTCACTGGACTCCCACATGACCAACCCTATTCGAATTCTGCACCCAGTGACTTGAAACTCACACCAGGTGTGTTTGTGTACATGCCCGATATCCTTGGAAAAGAATGGAGAAGGGATTGCAGCATGGCTATTCCCCTTGGGTGGGTGATTTCTCACTGTTCCTCTCACTGTGTCTATCTCTCTCTCTCTCAGTGAGTGCACATGCCCTAAGACAAAAAATAAAAGCAAAACAAAACAAAACCTCTAAAATACCCTAAAAAGCTGAAACAATTAATGAATTTTTGCAGTTTTTACCAAACAGAATGTTGCTATATAGATCTTTTCAAGATGATGAAAGCAAATTATTAGTCTCAGAAATAGATAATGAAGGAAACAGAAACAAGATAAAAGATTGCCTTAAAAAATACCAGCATTGGGATCGTCAGATGGTATAATGGTTATGTTGCTGGACTCCCACATAGACGACGGCAGTTCGAGTCCTGTACCCACCATTTAAACTCATGCCAGGCAAGTGCATGTACATGCTCAAAATCCTGAGAGGAGAATGGAGGAGAAGAAATTTTGGTGTGGCCCTTTCCCCTGGGGATGGAGAGGCGATTTTTCACTTTCTGCCTCTCTATCTCTGTGTCTGTCTCTCTGGTGAGCACATGCACCCTCTAACAAAAATCTCTCCAAAAAAAAAAAAAAAAAAAAAGCTTGAATCCTGGACCTGGTGGCTTGAAACTCATTCTGCCCTTTGTGCATGCATGCCCAAGATCTCAGAAAAACAGAGAAGAGATTGGAGCGTGGCCATCCCCCTCCCTCGGGGGATGTGGGGGGTGATTTTTCACTTTCCTTTCACTGTCTCTGTCTCTCTGTTTCTGGTGAATGCACATGCCCTAAGGAAAAAGTTTTTAAAAAAGTCATCTCATTTTGATGAGTAGTTTGATCATAAGAAAAAGGAATCTGTCCTAACAATACTCAAGATATATTTGTACTTTATTGATTTCCAAGGAAAGAAGTTTATCTGATAAATCTTGAGTTCTAGTGATTATAGCTAGCAACATATATCCTTTTCATTGCATTTTCTCTTCTAGACACTATACGTAGTCAGTGAGGCTATGGCACATGAGTCATATTATTTTAATTATTTGGACAATTAAAAGCTTAAAAAAAAGTGACCAAGCCACAGTGCTGCAGGTGCTGGAGCACTGCTGTGTGAAGCCAGGCCCACAGGGGAGGGATGGGTACAGGCCTTGGTAGACCTGAACATGTCTGCCAGGTATGCTTGTATTTGTTTACGATGCGAATGGGGGGGCTGCAGGGTTGAGAGGAAGATTCCAACATGATGAAACTCTGTTGGGACTACCTGTCTTTTTCTCAAGAAATAAATAGGTAAACTTTAAAAAGACGTTTTAAAACTATTTAAAATTGGGAACCAGCAGTTAGCATAATGGCTATGTCGCTGGACTCCCACGTAGTCTACTGCGGTTCGCATCCCGGACCCGGTGGCTTAAAACTCACGCCAGGCGCGTGTGCGTGTGTGCCCAAGATCCAGAAAGGAGAATTGAGGAGAAAGGATTGTGGCATGACCATCCCCCCTGGGGGGTGATTTCTCGCTTTCTGTCTCTATGTCTCTCTCTGTCTGGCGAGTGCACGCGCCCTATAGCGAAAATCTCTCTCTCTCAAAAAAAGAAAAAACTATTTAAAATTATTAGTGCCAGGTGGAACTAAAGTGATATCTAAGACATTTCCAACACTTCAAAATTATTCTTGCAACTATTTACTGTTTTACACTACCATACTCAAGAATTCTATTATCCTAATAACGTTTTATGCTGATTGTTTTTCTTCCTTCCTAAATATTATCATTTTTTGTAACTAAAGCCTTTTTTTCCCTTTGTTTTCCAACAGATCGTTCCTTCCTGTGTTGTCTATTTTCTGCTTCTACTTTACTTCTGTTATAAACAGTGTATGGATCTTAGCATAAATTCTTTTCAAAGTACCTGTTTTCTGTTTATAAATATTCTTGTTATATTTCTTTTTAAATCAACTCATGCTATAGCGGATTATGTTTAACAAATTTAGACTGCAGCAAATGTGGTATGGAGGTGGATGCTATTACAGGCAAAGACCTTAATACCTGTTAATTCCTAAATGTGCTATTCCACATGACATAGCTTTCTAAAATTATTTGAGAATATCATCATGTTTTTATCTGGTGATTATCCTTACTGAGTAAGGTGAAATTTCTTGAGACCACACATTCTTAGAATTTTTATCAAATTCAGTTCAGTTATTATAATAATATAAAAAAGACTTTTGAGTTAATTACTGTTCAACTCAAAAGGATATCAATAAACACATGATCAAATGATATTATTAAATTTGTTCAAAATTAATGTGCTGCATTCAAAAGTTAAAATGTGTATTTAATATTGATAATAAATGCATTGAGGTGTTATAATTGACTTGAAGAATCAATAAATCTTCTATTCTCTCATTTTTATTATAACCAAGTACCAAAGGGCACTTCTCATGTACATTAGAAAACCATCCTAGATTTTGAAGCATTTATGAGCAGAAATAAGGAAAGCTGTAATATTTCATTTACATTCTGAGTAAACAAAATGGATAAGAGTTACTGGTGACCTCTGCTAAAGTGCTTGCTGTATCTAAACACGAATGCCTGTTACTCATAGCACACACACTATCTGGAGAGGATGAGTTTCTGTAAAAACAAATGAGGTCACCTTGTAAATATGAACTTTCACATTTTTCTCTATGAGCTTAAATATTCACAGACCTAAGAAAAAATAAGATATTTCCATAATAGTCACATTAAGTTTGGAATTGTTCAGTATGTGACCAATGGCCTTGATGTGATAGTAAGAATGTGTCAAAGAGTTCATATTCTGCTGGCCTGTAATATAGAGATACAAGAATAAGTTGAGTTGGTTTTACAGTCTTACCTGTTTAATATAAATACGTATATTATAGATATTTTCTAACTTCTGATAACTGACTTTCCTGAATAATCAGCACCATATTTGTCCTATAAAGCATAATTTAAAAATAAAACACTTGTTGAAAGACAAATATGTCCAAATACTTGCCTATTCTCTAATCTATTGAATCCACGTGTATTTTATTCAATCATTCCAGTTCTATGCTTTTGAGTCATTTGTTTCTTAGCCATTTGTCATTAGAAAAAACAATTTCCCCCCTAAAGGTGCATGTGCATACAAAAGACAAAGAAAGAGGGTGAGGAATCATCCCCTATGGGGCACTGTTGTGCCCCCAAACCTTCTCATTTATTTCTCTCTCCTTTTGGGATTTTGGGCATGCTCTCACACAGACCCAGCATGTTTCTCAAACCAGGAGGTCTAGGACTCAAACTGCTGTCAGCCATGTGGGATCCAGTCACCTTAACCACCATGCCACCAGCTGGTTTTGTCATTCTTTTTAAATAACTTCAAAATAGATATCATACAATAAATATTATTATATATTTATGTAATGTAATATATAATATGCAGCATAGTATGTGTACCCTGTATTAATATATACTTTAAATGAATATATTACATATAAAAATTTAAAAACAATACATATCAGTAGAAAAATAAATATAAATAAATATGAAAATGAAACCAATTGAATTCTTTCTGAAAAGGCAAACTGAGGCAAAGTCACTCTCATGAAGCAAGCCTAAATATATCCTGATTCTTTTGGTTTCTATTTCAAATTTTGTCCCACCAAATTATGCTGCTCTTCCCTCATTCTTTTGGGAGGGTGATAACTAATCTTTTTGTTGCTGATAAAATTTCATATAGGAATAAACTTCCAGAACTTTTAATGTCTTGACTATTGTCATAACTCTACTAATCAAACTTCTTCCTTAATTTTGCTAAATGTTACTCTGTATATTCAGTGAGCACAGTTTTTGATGTTGTTGGGTGGGATATAAATTGAATAATTTTATATAAAACATAAACCTGGGGAACCAGCAGTTAGCGTAATGGCTATGTCACTGGACTCCCATGTAGTCGACCGCGGTTCGCGTCCCAAACCCGGTGGCTTAAAACTCACGCCAGGCATGTGTGTGTGCGTGCCCAAGATCCCGAGAGGAGAATGGAGGAGAGGGGATTGCAGCGTGACCATCCCCCCTGGGGGGGTGGTTTCTCACTTTCTGTCTCTATGTCTCTCTGTCTGTCTAGCGAGCGCACGCGCCCTATAGTGAAAACTTATCCAAAAAAAAAAAAAGAACATAAACCTGCATATTGGTGTATATGTGTAGATTTATGTGTCTCTACGTTTGAGTCTGTTTTGTGCTATTATAACAGAATTCCTGAGACTAGGTATGTATTGGTTTACAGTTCTGGAGGCTGGAGATCTCAAAATCAAAGAACTGGTTAGATACTGCTTTCTGTTTCATCCTATGATGTAGAGAGTGAGAGAATGGAAGAAACCACATTTGCAGCCTCAAGTCATTGCTTATTTTATTTTAAGAGAGATTTTTACTATAAGGTGCAGGCACTTGCCAGAGAGACAGAGAGATATAGTGACAGAAAGTGAGAAATCACCCTCCAACACACAGAGTATGGCTATGCCACAATCTCCTCTCCTCCATTCTTTTTGGGGGATTTTGGGCACACACGCAGACACTCCCAGATGCTCCCAGCATGAGTTTAAGCCGCTGGGCCCGGGGAATTGAACCATGGTCAACTATGTGGGAGTCCAGCAATGTAACTATTATGCCAACTGCTGCTCCTACCTCAAGCAATTTTTAATTAGCATTGATCCATTTATGAACATAGAGCCCTTATACCCTAAATACTTCCCATCATGTCTTATCTCTGAACACTGTTTAATCTGGAATTAATATAATGCTCTGTAGGGTACAATTTAACCCATGGCAATAAATGTATGGGTACAGTTCACTTATGTCCTAGTATTGTTTTATATAAAACATTTTGCCAATCCATTTTACATATAGTAATGATACAATGGGTATTGAAAAGAAAAATAATGTGATTCCTCCAAGTTTCAAGGAAAGCGATTTTATTTTTGAATATGTAATTTCCCTTCAGTCTAATCAAGAGTTTAAACTATTAACATATTGCTTATTTTACCTGGTAATTTAGATGACCTTTTTTGGGCTGGTTCTGTATCACCAGTGGTTAGGTGCAGTGCATAATAAACTTGATCCCATATGGCTGACCATAGTTCAAATACCAGCACTGGCAACTTGAGAAACGTGCTGGACATATGCATGTGGATGCCCTAAATTTTGACAAGGGGATGAAGAAATGGAGAAAAAATTACTTGCAATGTATGCCAGCAGGTGGTATGGTGGTGAAGGTGTTGAACTCCCAAATGGACACCCAGGGTTTGAATCCCAGACCTGGTGGCTTATTTTCTCACTTTCTCTCTTTCTCTATCTCTAGCGGGTCAAATTAAAAATAATAATAATGATAAATAAAATTAAATAAATAACTTTTGAAAGACTTGCACTTCCACTTTGTCCCATTAAGGGGTGCTTTCTCACTGTCTCTGTGTCTTTCCATTTTCCCTTCCCCTTGGTGAGTGCACACGCCTTCTGGAAATTAAACAGTAAGTCAAAAGTAAAGTTTATTAAGAATAGATTAATACTTTAAATGTAATTTTTCTAAGTTTATTTATTACTTCCGTAAGTAAGAGAGACAGAAAGAGAAACAGCACTCCCAAAGGGGTCTTGGCATCGTACATACCTCCAGGCTTCAGCCTACCCTGGATTGTGGGCAAGCGCATGCCCAGTATTCTCAGAGTGCTCTGGACTCAAACTGAGAAACTTCCTATGTGGAACTACCTTGCAGTGTTGTATTTTACTGCTGCACCACTATTTATCTCCTTAAATGTAATTTAATATATTTTTTTTGTAGAGGTTTTTGCCTTAGGGCATGTGCGCTTACCAGAGAGAGACAGACAGAGACAGTGAGAGGGAAAGTGAGAAATCATCCCCTGGGGGATGTTCACTATGCAATCCCTTCTTCATTGTCCTCCTGAGATCTAGGACGAACACACACACACACATGCCTGGCATGAGTTTTAAGCCACCAGGTCTGGGACCCAAACCCTGTCAGCCATGTGGGAGTCCAGCAACATAACGACTAAGGCATCTGCTGGCCCGAATATATATTTTATGTAGAGTCTATGAACCAGTATTTTGCTGTGTTTTTGGGTTACAGATGAATGGTACACAGCTTCTCTCCTTAAGGTGAAGCTATTTTTTTCCAACAGAAGTACAGCAAGTTTAACATGATGATTGTAGATGTACCAGTTTTATAGATTTTTATTTCTTCACAGTAATAATGTATCAATTATAATAGTAAGTTTAGATTTTTAAAAGAATCTTTATTTTTTATAATTTTTCAGCAAGTGATTTTTCACATTTTAATGTATCTGAAAATGAGAGGTAGTGTAACATTGTGCAAACCTTTAAATTTCTGAATACATTGCACGTTTTATTATAAGCTTATCTGCTCATCTTTTCCAACAGAAAAAAATTTTGTTCACCTGTATATCAGTATATTATGAAGTTAGCTTTATTTCAGAAATAATAATTTTGTAAAACTTCAAAAATTTAACAGCTTATAAAGGACTAACATAGATTCTAGGGACCAGCAATTAGCATAATAGTTATGTGGCTGGACTCCCATGTAGCCAACTGTGGTTCGAGTCCTGGACCGGGTGGCTAAACTCACGCCAGGCGCGTGTGCGTGTGTGCCCAAGATCTCGATAGGAGAATGAAGGGATTGCAGCGTGGCCATCCCCCCCCGGTGGGGGGGTGATTTCTCACTTTCTGTTTCTCTCTGTCTTTCTGGCTAGTGCACATACCCTGTAGGAAAAACCTCTCAAAAAAAAAAAAAAGAAAAGAAAAAAAGAAAAAGAAAAGAAAAGAAAAGAAAAAGCTGACATAGATTCTAGATAATGAGTTACATTTCTTGACTGATACTCACACTAGCATATGCATTTCCATCCACCTTAAGTACATAACCACACAATATCAACATTGTCACCTGGTTAGTATATGCAATTTGATATTTTATGCAGAACAAAACTAAGTTTAAGGAAATCCGATGAGGTGGTAAGTAATGTGTTGAATAGATTTTAAAAATTAATACTGGATCATATATTCTAATATGTTATTGTTTGGTCCTCATAGTTAAAATGTATAATTCAGTCCAAACTGCTTAACACTGAGCTAACAATCTAGTTCAGTGAATTTTGAATTAATAAGATGATCTCTTTCTTCATGTGGCCTTTTAAGCATATTTGACATATCTCCCTTTCACTGTTCTTTGTATTATGACATTTTTATTGACCATATTATATTAAATGTTTGATTTATTATTAGCTTAAGCTTGCAAAAAAAAGTAGTAAAAGGTTTTATTTAAGCTAAATAAAGCCATTACCAAAAGGTATTAGAAATTTATAGAGCAGTATAACAAAACAGTTTTGACTAGAGGCTTGTTTTTACAATGGAGTCTTTAAAGTAAAAATGCTTTTCATGAAAAGACATGCTTTAAATGTGTCAGGGCATTTCAATTACAGGCAATGAAATAACATACATTGCAATTTTACATGGCTAACCTACTATTTTTGAAGGAGTCTCTATAAATAACCATACCTAAAATAAAAAATAACCTAGAAAGCTTTGCAATAACTCATTTACAGTTTATTCATGTAGTCGGCTTTTCTGAGAGAGAGACTGCCAACAGGGTCTTCATGCAGTGGTCCACCCACAGCCTCAGCCAACCAGGATCATGCACACCTGCATGTGCATAGGGTGTGCATGGCGAGAGCTCAGGATATGATCTCAGGACCTTCCTATCTAGCTTCATATCATCGAGCATTGCATTACTACAATTCCACCATGGCTGGACTCTGACTGTATCTTAAGAAGGCCAGTTTGTCTAGAAATAGACCAGCTCATAAAATGTTTGAAATAGTCATGAGATGAACCTGAAATTCAGATAAAGTTCCATTTCACTTCTATTTTTTAAACAACAGTAGTTATACTACTTCTGTATTTGAAATTGGATAAAAATATTAAAGTACAGCAAAGATATTATTTCATATAGTTTAACAACTCTTTAAGTAATTAGAATCATAAATTCATGTATTATTTTTCATTACATTTACCTTTTGAAAATGTACCTGAACATTCCATGCCCTTTGTACCATGCACACATTTTATCCATTGTTAACTTTATCCTGTATGAAGTTTTCCTCCTTTTTATGTTGATATTCAAAATCTTTTCAATGTTTACCTCAGATATCATCCCCTTCTGAAGTTTCCGTTGACCTCCAACTGATAGTAAATTTTTGCATTTGATCCCATTTCTTTTAGAATTTAAAAAAAAATCTCTATCATAAAATTTATATTAATCTTAGTTTTGTAGCCCATTTTTCTTGCCTTGTTGAAATCAAAAGACTGTAACAATGCACAAAGCACACTGAATAAATATTTGTTATAATTAAATCCAACTAAAATCTTTCTCTTACAATACAGAGAACAAACAAACAAACAAAACAACTAGACAAAATTCCAAAGGCATGCACTTTATTTGTGGCTTTACTGAGAAACGCAATAGAATTTAGGGGTATTATCCCAGTACTTATCACTTCCTGCTTCACTGTAGAAAAGAAAGATGTTTAATATACTATTAGTTCAACCTGAGTTTGAAAATAAAATTTAATATAAAAATGCTTTATTTCAAAAAGTATACAAAACTGATATTCTGTATCTAGAGACATTTTCTCTTATAGTGCCATAAGAATGAAGTGAATCAGCAATAAAATTCATAATTGATTAATGATGGGAAAGCATGACTTTTTACTCCATTGAAATTTACTTATCACCTTAGTGGGGAGTGATATAATTTTTTTAACTGCCTATCTCTTTCAGGCATGTGTTTGCCACAGATAGACAGAGAAATGGAGAGAGAAAGAGAAAGAAAGAAATGATCATCTCCCCCCACACCCCCTTCAAAGAGGCTTGGAGGTGGGAATGAAATTAGTTCATCTGATTTGGAAAACATTTGATAGGTCATCATAAAATAAAATATATATTTACTATATGACTCATCTCATTTACTAACCAAGTAAAAAAATTTATGTTTCACAAAGACCCACATAAAAATAAATCACTACATTATTAGTTGCCTGGTGTTGAGTTAGAGGGAGGATATGCCTTAAATAGGATAATTTGGGGAAGTGATGAAACTACTGTTAACATACAATTCATTACATGACAGCACATATGTTGAAACTTTCAGAAAAGTATATAGATTATATCATATAGATTATATTTATTAGAACCATAAAAATAGAGAAAATAAAGTAAACATATTTTTAGACAAAAAAGAAAAACAATTCATCTCAGAAAAACTTTATTAAAAGAAATATTAAAGGAATTTTTAAATTTTAAGAGAAATTATACTTCTATAAGTCCAACTATTCAGAAAGTCATAGATAATTATAGAAAGTGTAAAAATGCATGCAAGTATAATGTATATTTAATCTTTAAATTTTTAAATATTCAAGTATTTCCTGATTGGCAAAAGAAAAATGATACTGTATTGTAAGATTTTTAAGTTGTGTGAAGTAAAACTATATGAAGGTAACAAGACTTAACATAAATGAAATTAGACTCTGAAAAAGGCTTTAGAATTTTTATGAAATATTGTAATATCAACTCTTTTTTGGAGAGAGTTTTTGCAATAGGGCATGTGTACTTGCTAGAGAGAGAGATAAGAGATAGAGAGACAGAAAGTAAGAAATCAACCCCCCCAGGGGGGAGGGCCACACCACAATCCTTTCTCCCTCATTCTCCTCTCAGGATTTTGGGCATGCACGCACCTTGCCAGATGTGAGTTTCAAGATGCTGGGTCTGGGAGTCCCAGCATGGTCAACTATGTGGCAGTGCAGCATCATAACCATTATACCATCTTCTGGTCCTGTTATATCATCTTAATGTGAATTATTTTAAATTAATGATGCATATTTAAAACATTACATTTTCTAGTGTAAGCACTAGAAACTAGCACAATGAGATATACTTAAAAAGAAGAATGGGAAATTAATTAAAATACTTGATTAAAACAATCTAATGCTGGAAAGCAGGACAAAAATTTAGTCTTTCAGAACACTTGAACTTACATTAATAATAGCAGTTTGAATCTTTCCCTTCAAAAACTCTTCATTCTTAGGTTCACCATTTCAGAGTCAATTTTATTTAGATCATTGGATTCTGGATGGAGCACTATGCTTTTGGCTGACAAATGTCAGGCTCCCTACCATTTTTTTTTTTCCAAAGAATGATCAAATATTTCAAACCAGGCTATCAGACATCCTACCCAGGATTTCTAGAACTGTTTATGGAGGTTTAAGGAGATGACAAGGTTTTCACTTCTTGGCCAAAGTCTGTAAAATTTGGGTCTTGAGCTTTTGACAGAAGTTAACTGACAAATAAAGGATAGGGTAAGAGGGTATTGGAGAAGGACTAAAGATTAATTCTACTTCCAGTTCTGCCTAGGGCCACTAATTAGCTTTTCTTACTTTTTTTTTATTCACTTATTTGACTTTTTTCTTGGTGAATCACTTCATCTCTTTTCAATTAAGCAATTATGAATATGATTTCTTTTCCTCACAGAAATAGTGATACAAGGGAACCAGCAGTTAGCGTAATGGCTATGTCGCTAGACTCCCACATTGTGGACTGCGGTTCGTGTCCCGGACCCAGTGGCTTAAAGCTCACGCCGGGCCCGTGTGCGTGCGTGCCCAAGATCCCGAGAGGAGAATGGAGGAGAAGGGATTGTGGCATGACCATCCCCCCTGGGGGGTGATTTCTCGCTTTCTGTCTCTATGTCTCTCTCTGTCTGTCTGGCAAGCGCACGTGCCCTACAGCGAAAACCTCTCAAAAAACAAACAAACAAAAAAAGAAATAGTGATTAAAACCAGTAAAAGGTTTAAGCAATAAACCTTTGTTGAGAATCTTTAAAACTTTGCTTGTCTTCTAAAAAAAATGCTTTACACACACATATGCATATTGTTATAAAATTTTTCAATCACTGATGCCCAGATGAATTTTTCTTAAATTTGAAGCTTATCCTTCATATACCAATGCTAAATTAAATGAGATGCATTCACTTGGTGAGGTTAGGTCACTATAAACATTGATTGTAAAGCAGCAACTTGGTCTTGCTGCTCTACTAGGAATAACACAGTGATGTATATAATATTATAACTGAGATAAGGTTTTGTCTAAAATTTCTAGGGACAGTTTGATTGTCTTTTAGAGAAAATCTTGTGGCATCTCTGTTGCTGAAACATTAAGCACTTGTTTCCTGGTGTCACTCTAAAGAGAAATGAATTCCTTCTGCCAGAAAGGGTTATACAGTTTCCTTCCGTGCTTTAATTTATGAATTTGGAGCTGACTTTCCAGAGACAATGCAGCCCATGTAGTAAGTTTACAGAGTAAGAGAGCTTCAGTTTCTCTAACTATCATCCTGCAGAGAATAAAGGAGAAAGAAAAGTTTCTCATATCCATCAATTTACAGCATTCTTGTGTATGTTTTGAACTTTGAAAATGCAGCCGAAGACTGACTATTAATGAATGTCCCTTAGGTAGGCAGCAGAGTAGTTATCACAGAGCAGAAGTGGTAGAATAAGAAGAAAAATGAAGAGGTATGTTTGTGTGTGTTTATGAGTGTTACTGTGTAAATTTGCCTAGAGCTATATATTTATCCTAACTATGGATATTTTCATATTATTTCTCAGTGGAGATACCAGAGATTTCCATTAGAGAACAAACTCCATATTCTAAAATGTGCAAATATAGTTTGAGTAAGCCTTATATAGGTTTTATTACAGGGTAAAAGTGTAATTATACACAGAAATTATTTGGTTTCTTTAACAAATATCAAATTTAAAACTTCTCTCTGTATTGTCATGTCTCTAAGTCTATTAGACCCAGCTTGTTAAATTAATAGTGCCTTTAATAAACAAAATCAGAGAAATGACTTCAATTGTCTAGCATAAACTTTTTTTTTTTTTTTAATTTGCTAGAGAGCATGTGCACTCACCAGAGAGAGAGGGAAAGTGGGGTTGGTCATGCTGCAATCACTTCTCTATTACTCCCTCCTTTCAGGATTTTGGTCTTAGACACACTCCTGGTTTCAAGTTACCAAATTTGGGATTCAAACACCCAGTTGACCATATGGGATCCAGTTGCCATAACCACCATACTACCCACCGACCTTCGCAGAAACTTTTATAATGTATTAACAGCTGCTCTGAAAGCATAAAGAAATGAAATCTTTTGGAAAGCGTTCTAGGGGAAGAAAGTCTAAATAGGTCTTACATCTGTTTTATCATGATATGTATAGTATAAATCAGCATAATAAAAGTGCTGTATGTTAAATGTTGATGAATTTCAAAACATTTGCAAAACATGGAGGGAGCAGAGCTTAGTGGATGGCATATTTTGGCTATTTTCCACACAAAAGCAATAAACAAGATACATTAGCAATAACAACACCGTCACTCCTTGTGTGGCAATGTTGGAGGTATTTTAAATAGGATTTGGCTTTTGAATAATTTTAATAGGCTTCCTTAGAGCTTTAATTAGCTAGCGATTCAAACAGTAGCTGACAGCTACCAGAATCTCTTGTCTTGAGTTAAAGTCAAACTAATTAAATTCCAGAAGCAAAACATTTTCCTTGTAGCACCCTTAATCAGTCATCCTTGCTTAGAAAAAAAGGTGGAAAAAATAACCAAAAAAAGAAAAAAATGGAGTCGTATGGTCTGACAATAATATAAACACACAAATTTGTAACTGTGAAACAACAATGAATCAAGTTTTCAACAAGGAATTTTGTACTTCTCAACCAACCTTTGTAAAACGTGTACAGTTTTGCTTAAAAGAATCCATTTTAGGACAACAACAGCTCAAGGAATTCAGCAATGTTTTTGTCAAATTCTAGTGTAAGATCAGTGCTTCGTTAGATATTTGCTGTTCATCTGTGTTTAAATACATATCATATGTAATAATTAAAATGTTGTTAAGCCAGTACATTTACACAAGCACTCACATAAATACCAAATTTCATGGCTTCTTTTCAAAAACACTAGTATCAAAGAGACAGCTCAAATTCATTTTAGGTATATTATCCATGGATACAACAAAGATTTAATAAAAATATATAGGTATTCCATAAGGTTACCAAGTAGGAGAGGGCTTAAAAGATTGACAGAAAAGGAAAATAAACGATGTATTTATTTGGTGCAGAAAAACCTTGAAACTCATACATAGTTTTATTATAGTATACATTTTTATAAACTTTATGAAAAGTACATCTTAAACAGTGAAATTCAAATTTTATCAATTGCTTTTAAAAAATCTCACTTGTTCATATAAAGAAAATACTATATTATTTAATGTTCATAATTATACTAATAAAGATCCACTATCAAAATTTGCAAAACAATACATGGTGAACTATGTTTAGCAATCATTTTCTTTCTATTCTTACATTTCCTCTTTTAAAAATTGCCTCTGATCTTTGGGGTATCTGCTCTTATAAGCACTATTGAACAGGCAGCAGGCTACTGGACTCCACTGCAAGAGTTATAGTTGGGACAGGAAAACTAGCTTTCTGTCAATTAGGATCTGTAGCACAGACACTCCAGTTGTGAGCTTGAACTTCGAATTGATATAAGACATGAGCTGTCAAAATCACATTGGGGTGTTGCATGGAAAAATAAACAGTAATAGCAAAGCAACATGCAAAGAAACAGAAAAATGATACCGTGTGCAAGTAAACAGAAATTAGATAAAGAACAGTGAGGAGAGGAGAGATAAGCAAATAAAGAGAATGAAAGTGAGCAGCATTTAATAATCATTCTGTTGCCATTCTTACAACTATTACTGCTTTTCTTTATTTCTGCTTTTGTTCCTTGACATATTTTGGGATTCTGTTCAGTATCTGTTCATCTATCCTGTCTATCAGCTATCTGTCAATCACCTTGCTCTTATAATTTGTGCTTTATTCAGAAAAAAATATAAGGACACATGGACACTGTTTTTGTTGTTGTTACCACTTTTTGTTCTTTTATTTTCTTATTTTTTTTACATTCAATCACTATACATCTTTACAGCATACAAAATGAATTTTCTCAGTGTGAATACATTGAATATTAGTCCAGTCAAAGATATTACCATATATATTATCATCAGTTAATTTTTCATTTTTGTGTTTCTTATTTTTCTTCATTTTCCCCCCTTGTTTCCCTCTCTCCTGCCCATCCCCCCTGTGTTTGTTCATCCACCTCCCACACTGCCTCTGCTATTTATACTTGCACTTCATGCCTTTACCTTAAAATCTTTCAGTTTCTGTCATAGAGTGCAGATATTCAGTATATATTAAGCAGGGACATACAATGCTTCTCTTTCATAGTTTGATTTGCTTCGCTCAGCTTTAAATCTTCCATTTTCATCCACTTTTGATCATATGCTGGGTCTCAATTTTGTTTGTTTGTTTGTTTGTTTTATGACTGAGTCGTATTCTGTAGTCTATAGGTGTCATACTTTCTCAATCCATTTACCTATTTTGGGAATTTTGGATTGATTCGATGTTTTAGCAATTGCAAACAGCACTGCAGTAAACATGGAGGTGCAAGTACTTGAGTGGGTTAGTGTCCTTTGAGTAGATGCCCAAGAGTGGACTTGCTGGATCATGTGGTAATTCCATTTGTAGGTTTTTGAGGAGTCTTCACATTGTTCTCCACAGTGACTGTATTAACTTTTCACTCCACAAACAGTGTAGGAGCATTCTCTTTTCACCACAGTCTCCTCAGCACTTCTTCTTTTTTAATCTTAACTATTCAGACTGGGCTAAATGGTATCTCCTTGTATTTTGATTTGCATCTCTCTTATGATAAGGGATGTTGAGCAGTTTTTCACAGCCTGTTTGGCTATTCATATATCTTCTTTGGAGAGTTGTCTATTCACATCATTTTCCCATGTTTTAATTGGCTTATTATTATTTTTTTTCACATAAGCCACTTGAGTTCTCTGAACAGTCTGTTTATCAATTCCTTATCTGAGGAATAGTTTCTAAATATGATCTCCCTTTAGGAGAATTGTCTCTTCACTTTCTTTTGCTATTCAAAAAGTTTTTAACCTGATGTAATCCTTTTTGTCTATTTTTGAGGTTATTGCCTATGTTTGGGGGGTCTTATTTTAAGTCTTTGCCAACTCTGATGTCTCTGAGTTTCCCTGTATTTTCTACCAGTAGTTTTATATTTTGAGGTTTTATGTTTAGATCTTTGGCTCATTATGAGTTGATTTTTGTTAATGGTGAGAGATAGGAGTCCAGTTTCATTTTTCCTGCAGATGGATATTAAGTCTTTCCAACACCATTTGCTAAAGAGATTTTCTTTTTCCCACTGGATCGACATGTGCCCTTTTAAAAAAATAAGTTGGTTGTACATTTTGGGGTTTATTTCTGAGATCTCTATTCTGTTTTATTGGTCTATGTGCCTGTATCCAGTAGCATGCTGTTTTTGGCTATCACAGTTTTGTAATATATGTTGGGGGTCAGGGAGTGAGATACCTGAGGGAGTAAAGCATCTTACTCCTGAGGGAGTAAGCTCCACGTTTGCACAGTATTACTTTGGCAATATGGGACCATATATGACTCCAGCAAATGTTATTATTGGTTTTTCTAATTCTGTGAATAATTTCTGTGGTCATTTTATTGGGATTGCATTAAATTTATAAAGTAATTTGGGTAGAATTGATATTTTTATTATGTTAATTCTTTCAGTTCAGGAGCATGGGATATCCTTCCACTATTATGTATCATTTTCAATTTCTTTTTTATGTTTTTCATAGCTTTCCTTGTAAAGGTCTCTGACTTCTTTGGTTAGGATTATTCTTAGGTATCTTAATTCTTTTGTGACTATTGTAAATGGAATTACTTTCTTCAATTTCACCTCAATCTGTCCACTGTTGGCGTATAAATTTTTGTATGCCAAACTTGTACCCTGCCACTTTACTGTATGTATTTATCACTTCCAGAAGCTTTTTTGCAGATTCTTTTGGGTTTCTATGTATAGAACCATATCATCTGCAAATAGAGATGATTTCACTTCTTCCTTCCCTGTTTGAATGTCTTTTATTTTATTATTTTGTCTAATTGCATTGATTAGGATTTCCAAGACTATATTGAAAAGGAGTAGAGGGAGTAGGCAGCACTGTCTTGTCCCGGTTTTTATTGAAAAAGCTTTCACCTTTCTCCCATTCAGTATGATGTTAGCTATAGATTTCTTGTATATGACTTTTATTGTGTTGGAAAAGTCCCTTCTATGCCAATTTTGCTGAGAGTCTTAAAGTTGAAGGGATGTTGGATTTTATCAAATGCTTTTTCTGCATTGATTCATATGATCATATATTTTTAATCTTTCCTTTTATTACTATGATGTATTACATTTATGATTTTGTGTATGTTGAACCACCCTTGCATCCCTGTAATAAAACAAACCTGGTTGTGGTGTATAACGTTTGTAATTGTGGTTAGATATGATTACCTAGTATCTTATTGTGAGTTTTTGTGTATATATTCATCAGAGATATTGGTCTGAAAGTTTTTGTGTATATATTCGTCAGAGATATTGGTCCGTAGTTTTGTTTGTTTTGTTTTGGCTTTTTAAAAAAATTTATGATGTCCTTTGTTTTTGTAATGAGTGTGATGAAGGCTTCATAGAATGAATTTGGGAGGGTTCCTTTCTTTTGGATCTTTAGAAATAGTTTGAGTAAAAGAGGGGTTACATCTCCTTAAAGATTTTGTCAAATTCAGAAGTGAAGCCATAAGGAACTGGGCTTTTCTTTGTTGGAAGACTATTTATTACTGATTCAATCTCATTGATTGTTATTGGTCTATTCAGGGTTTCTGTGTCTTCCTGATTCACTCTTGGTAGATTTTATGTGTCTAGAAATTTGTTCATTTTAGCCAGATGGCCTAGTTTGTTGACATATAGTTGCTCCTAGTATTCTCTAATGATTTCTTTTTTGTATTTCTGTTATGTCTATTGTAATATTGTTTGCTTCATGCTTCATTGTTGATTAGATTAATCTAGTTGCCAGCCCTGTTCTTAATTAACTTATCAAATGATGTGTTAATTTTCTTAATCTTGTCAAAGAAACAGTTTTTGGTTTTCTGTATACTTCTTTTATTGTCTATTTCATTTATTATATTTCTGCTTGAATCTTTATAATTTCTTTTCTCCTGCCATTTTTGGGCATTTTTGTTGTTGTCTATCCAGCTCCCTAAGGTATATAGTTAGGTTGTCTTTTTGTCACTTTTCCATTTTTTTTCTTGTGAGCGCTAATTGCTTTGAACTTCTCTCTAATGACTGCTTTTGCTGTGTCCCATAGGTTGTGAAAACTCATGTGCTCATTATCATTGATTTTAATTTCAGCCTAAATTTCTTTGTTGGTTGTGAAGTTATTCAGAAGTAAGTGGTTTAGTTTCCATGTTTTTGAGTTTTTTTTTATTTTCTGCAGTTAATTTCAAGTTTTTTCCATCATGGTCGGAGAAGCTACTAGATATAGTTTCTATTCGTTTAAATTTGTAAAGGCTTGTTTTGTGCCCTATCACATGGTTAATAATTGTAAATGTTCCATGCAGAGGGGAGAAAAATGTGTAATATGTATTTGTTGGGCAGAAAATTCTATAGATGTCTGTCAAGTCCACTCAATTTATGATTTTGTTTAGATTCTTTATCTTTTGCTTTTTTTGTCTAGGTGATCTGTCCAGAGGAGACAGTGGAGTGTCGAGATCTCCAACGATTATTGTGTTGAAGTCTCTCTCTCCTTTCAGATTAAACAGTCTATCTTTCACATATTTGGGAGCTCCAGTGTTAGGTATGTAAGAAGAATTGTTCTTTTATATTGAGGGAGAGATATTTCCTTGTTTTCTCCTGTTTCTTGTGCCTCTGGGCTGTTTTCTAGTCATCTGATTAATTTTACACTTCTTCCTACTGTTTTGGTTTTGATTCTGTAGTGTTAGTGGGGAAGAGGAATTTTATTTCTCTGGTGTGCTCTTGGAAGAGGGCCATGTATTTCAATGAAAGAAGGGTGTATGTAGCCAGATTTAGGTGTTGGTTCCTTTCCCATCTCTTTGGACCAGATACACTTGGGACTGGCTGGTGAGGTTCAACTGAAGGGTGAGGGGAAGACTTATGGAAGGGCGTTTAGCTGTTCTCCTCCAGCAGCCAATCCTTCAGGCTTTCTAGAGCTAGTCAGTGGAGCGTGAACAGCAATGGCAGAGGGGGAACAAGAAAGAATTCAAAATTTTTACACACCTGGGGCAGAGGCAGGGG
>NW_006159750.1:786201-844358 GCF_000334495.1 Tupaia belangeri chinensis
TGGGGCAGGGGCAGGGGCAGGGGCCGGGGCAGGGCCAGGAAATGACTGGCAGAAGAATTTCTAGCTGTTCTCCTCCCGCGGCCAATTCCCTCAGCTGTTGCCACTTTTTAAAATAGTCTTTTAAGAATTGTCCTCCCCCTTTTGTGGACAAATGACCTTGACTATTGGAAATAAACAGCCATTGAATATGAACCACATATTGAAAATTGTTATAAAAACTTGAAATACAATGGCAAAATAGGATAGTCTCTGCCCTTTGGTTTGGATTCCCCATGGTAGAGTCTAAGGCAAGGACAGTGATTCAGGTAGTTTATTTGGATGGAGATTGCAGAAGAGATGGAAGCAGGAACAGTGGGGTAAGTAATAAAAACAACAATGAAGATGTACTATTGAAATATTTGCTCCAAATAGTTAGGGCTAAAGTTCTTGAAATCTCAGGATAGAATATCTTCTAATATCCTCTTTCCAAAGACAAAATCCAGACCATTCATCTACTAGCTCCTATTGTCCATGGATTGAAGGTTAACCCTAAGGGTTTGTCTTTTGTCATTTCTTTCCTCACTTCTTGGGTACTAGATGAATAGTATCTTTTTGTTTGGAAGAAGACACTGAGGAAAATATTGGAAAAATGCACAGTGATCATTTTAGCTTGGAGGAAACTCAGGTTACAAGATTACCTGCAGCTGGAGCTAAAGTCATGATGAGCTCAAAGGGTGTCATAGGGACAGCAAATATGTCTGCCACAATCTATGATTCCATTAATAATGTTTTTTTTTTCTGTCATATAATCAAAGACAAGCTTAAGTCATGTGGTTAGTGTCATAAGCTACTGTCTCTGTTATTGCAGTTTGTCTCAAATTATTAATACGCCTTATCTCTTTCATTAAAAATTGTCCAAAACTTCTGCTGACCTTTCCTGTAGGAACCAAGCACCTTAGTTGCCTTGTCCAGACTAGGCCATTACTATCAGGCAAAGAAACAGACACTTACGTAAATTCATTGTGTTCCAGACTTACTCATCCTACTCCCAGGAGCCCCACTGAACTAGAGCCCTACTCATTGGCATTATCAAGGAAAATTAACCCTTTCAGTAGAATCATTTCTTTCTTAGGCTACTGGTCTATTGATACAAAGATAATGTTACAGTTTCAGGTTCGTTGGAATTCACTGTGTCAGAGATGAGAATTACAAATGAATATGTAGTCTCTAGGAGTGAAAGTAAGAGGGGCCAATTCTATTCTGGTCTATATTCCCCAAATCTGTGTGTTCCAGATATAAGGAACACAGTACCATATATGCATCATAGAGGACAGTACTCTAACCATTAGGGTGTCATACCTAAGTCAGAACTTTAGCTGGGCCACTAACAAACTATTTCAATTTTCTGTAAGAATACCTGCTTATGAATGAGGTACACTGGGGACCAGCAGTTAGCGTAATGGCTATGTCGCTGGACTCCCACGTAGTTGACCGTAGTTCGTGTCCCGGACCCGGTGGCTTAAAACTCACGCCGGGCGCGTGTGCGTGCGTGCCCAAGATCCCGAGAGGAGAATGGAGGAGAAGGGATTGCGGCGTGGCCATCCTCCCTGGGGGGTGATTTCTCGCTTTCTGTCTCTCTCTCTCTCTCTGTCTGTCTGGTGAGCGCATGTGCCCTATAGCAAAAACCTCTCCAAAAAAAAAATAAAAAAAGAGAGAGAATGAGGGTACACTGAACCAGTGGATTCTGTGGTCATACACAGTTATGAATTTCCTTCATCATAAACAGTGCCCCTTCATTTGTGGTAGGGTTCCAGAGTGAATCCCACAGGGAATTGTCTGAATGTAAATCAGAAAGTCTGTAAACTTGAAACAGTGACATTGGCAGAGAAATGGTAGGCAGAGACCATATCCAGAAAAAGTGTCAGTTCCAATAAAGATGAATCACTGAACCTTCTGGTTTTGAAGGAGACAGATGTAATTAACTTTCCTCCAAATAACAAGCTGTTCTTTTCACGAGATGGTATGATATGAAGGAACTGGCACCATTCGTTGCTTCTGACAGGATGGACGTTTAGCAGCAGGAGTTAAGTCAGTGCTGGTGTCGGACAAGCCATTCTGATGAACACTTCCACATCTTCCTTTGCTACCGTGCTACTCCATTTGTGATCTCTTGCAAAAGCATCATCATACCCAAGAACAGAGATTAGCTGAGGGCCACTAAAATTTTTATTTTGTCTACCTAGTTGAGAAATTCCTCTGTAGCTAATTTTCTCTTATAAGGTTTGATAGTGAAACGAAAAGATTCACAGACCTTTTTACTCACTCCCATAGGTCTATTCACTTGTGTTTTCATCCAGCACCTTTTGTGTATACTCTTCTAGTTATATGCCTTTTAGATGCTTAATCAACCTGTCGAACTGTTTATTACCATCCTTGGTGTGTATATTTTGTTATATCAGACTGAGTCTTAGTCTATACAAAGTCGAAGTAGCGTATATACTGCTTTTATTTACTTAAACAACTTCCCGCATCACTCTCTATCATAATGCAAATGAATGGGGCTCTTGTATAGCTATATTTTACTTTTAGACTATAGTAAATTTCAAGCAAACATGTCTCTAAACGAAGTCTGTGTGTTTTCATTTCTGCAAGCTGGTCATATAAAACTTTCTACCAGGAAAAAGCATTAAGTCAAGGAAGAAACATTGGTATGACAGAAGTAAGTCAAATTGATGTCTGTGTCCAACTCTTTCATAACTTACTTATGTTATCCAGAATGGCTGGGACCAATGCCAAATATAGTTTTATCATTGTACAGTGGTACTTTTTTTTGTATCCATTAAACTTTATGACTTAGTGGTTCTGGCGATATCCAATTTAAGGACGTTCATTTTCATAGTCAGATGATGTCCTCTAGCCAGGTGCTCAATTTCTAATGGATCCCACAAGTACACCAAGAACTGTTACTTAAATAGTTATTAGTTCTGTGGGGCAGAAAATATGTCCTGTTTCTAAAACTCTGGGGGTCATATTTGTAACTTTTTCATTAGAGTTTGCCTTGAATTTCACAAAGAACTTTTGGCAATTACGAATTTCTCCAGCATCACTGCTTCTTGTCGTATAACTTGATCAGTAGCAGCGGTGATGCTGAAATCACAGTCGAGACAATTATAAAACTCTTATTTTATTTTGGGACTCCCTCAATCTTGCAACCTTCCACGTCACCCCATAAAGAAATTGGAGGAACATTATGAAGTGTACTTTGTCCTGTCTCCAAAATTTAAAGAGACTGATAAAGCTTTGTGCTCTATTTTTTACTAGTTGCTTTAGGGTTTAAGGTATAAATCTTTAAATAATCATGATCTATTTTCAAAAGATATTCTGCCACTCTGCATATAGTATAATAGCCATACAATAGCTTTCTTCCATTTCTCCTCCTAATCTTTATGTGATTTGTTGTCACATTTCTTATTCATACATATATTACTAATGTTGGTATATTGCTACTATTTTTGCTTAAAAATTCAGTTATCTTTAAAATGATTTAAATATTAAGAAAATATATATTTACCAAAACAGTTTCTATTTTTCTTCATTCTCTTGTGCAGATTCATATTTCAATATGATAACATATTTCTACTGCCTCAAAAATTCTCAACTATTTTTGGATTGTTAAAAGACATGAATTCCTTCAACTGTTTTAATGTTGGAAAATGTTTTTATATTGTCTTTGTATTTGAAAGATATTTTTCTCTAGATGTAGAATTTTAGTTTTTAGCTTTTTCTTTTTACTTTCTGTTTTTTAAAAATGTTACTCCACTTTCTTCCAGCTTGCATTGTTTTCAGTGAGAAATCTATTCCTATCTTTAACTTTGTTCCTCCATAAACAAAATTTGCTTCTTTTTGATGGACATGCTAAATAATGTTTTTTTTTTTAATTACTGGTATTGAGTTTTGGGGTTATTATGTATTTTTGTGTAGTTTTAAAATGTTTCTTGTGTTTGGGGTTCATAGTTTTCTTGAATCTGCATTTATTTTTAAATTAAATTTGGAAAAATTTGTCATTTTTAATCCTTTTTTTTTTTTACTGTTTCCTTCCCTTTGTCACCTTCAGAGACTCTAACATATATGTATTCGACCTCTGAAGTGTCTCACAACTCACGAATGAGCTTTTTTATTTGTCATTTTACTTTTCTCTTCTATATTTTATTTGTAATTCCCATCACTCTGCCTTTCAAGTCACTTATTTTTCCTTCTGCTATGCCTAATCTAGTGTTAACCCTGTACAGATTGTTTTTTAAATTTTCTCTCTTTTAAAATATCTATAAAGTTATTTATTATCTCATGCTTTGTACTTGTTATCTCTGGAAGTTTGATTTGAGTGTTTTTAAAAGTTATTTATTTAATTTCATTTGTTATTATTATTATTATTATTATTATCATTAGTAATTTGCTGTAGGACACGTGTGTTCACCAGAGCAGGTGGGGGTGGGAGGGGAGTGAGATGGCAAGTTCACAGGTCTGGGAATTGGACCACAATTGACCACATGGAAGTCCAACACCTTAACCACCACGTCCCCTGCTGGCCCTAATTTAGTTTTCTTTTTTTAAACTGTCACAAGCCTATACTTGCTGAACATATGGAATGGAATTACAACTATTTTAATGTCTTCCTCTGTTAATTATACTATGTGTGTCAGTTTTGAAGATTTTAGTCTTTGTTTGTTTGTTTAAAAAGTGGGGAGAGGGAGAGGGAGAGAGATTCTTTTTTTTTTTTTTTTTCTTGGAGAGGTTTTTGCTATAGGGCACGTGCACTCACCAGAAAGACAGATAGAGATAGATAGAAAGCGAGAAATCATCCCCCAGGAGGGAGGGCCACGCCGCAATCCCTTCTCCTCCATTCTCCTCTTGGGATCTTGGGCATGCATGCACATGCGCCTGGTGAGAGTTTAAGCCACTGGGTCTGGGACTTGAACCACTGTCGACTACATGGGAGTCCAGCGACACAGCCATTACGCTAACTACTGGTCCCAAGAGAGAGACTCTCCATAAGATCTTGCTACACTGTGATTTTCTTAACCCCTCTCCCCAGCCTGCCAGGATCACAGACACACTCTGAAGCATCAGGTATTTTCAGGTTAGCCAAGAATCCGAACCCAGGCCTCCCATGTGGCTCCAGTATCATGCAGTGGTGTGCTGCAGTGAGTACCACCAAGCTGGACCTCATTTGATTTGATTGATTGGTTTTACTCTTCATATGGAATTTGTTTAATTCTACATTTACTCATTCTCATGAATCTTTTACTGGAAGATATGTATGTGTCTTTACCTTGTTAGTTTCTGGATATTTTTTACTCATACATCTTTGTGAGCTTTGTTTTGCGACACAGTTAAATTTCTTGGAAATATTTTTATTTATTTTTTCAGTACACGTGGTTTAACTTTGATTTATTAGGATAAATTTTTTGAATAACAAGATTCTCTAGGCTGACTTATGAAAACACTTGCTTTTTCTGGCTCTCTGAAAGGATCAGGTACTATTCCCTTCAATTCTTTCTGTTGGTTCTTTTTCTGGCCTGAAATAGTTTCTTCGTAGGCATGTATTGATCAGTGCTGAATAACCAGGGAGAAGGATGGAGAACCCTCTACATTTCTTTAACTCAGAAAGTCTGAGGAGTTCTACCTCAGTTTCCTGCTCTGTGTGATGGTCTGCTGACTCTCTGGGTGCAGTGAATCGGGAAAACATAGGGCCCACCTCCTTTCTTTCCCCTCGTGGTGATCACTGACCTTCATTGTTAGATATCGAGTGTCTTCACAATTCTTTGCTCTGTATGAATTTTCTGTCTTTTACTATTGTTTTTGTTGCTTTTATTTCAAACAGGAAGATAAATAGTCTCCTATAGTTTGTCATTACCAAGAGTAACTCCTCCTCTAGCACTTGAAAGATTTTCTCTCCATTCTTACGTTTTAGCTGTATAAATATGAGGTGCCTATAGGTAGGTTTTCCTTATTTTTTTTCTGCTTGTGTTTAGTGTTTATCAAACATATGAGATGATATATTTTTAGGTTTCGTAAAATTTTTAGGTGTTTTATGTTCATATATTGCTTTTTCCCATTTTCCCACTACTTCTCTTCCTCCTTCCCCTTTCCTAGGACTTTAATTACACCTATTAGAAAATGTTTATTTTATCTCCTATACTTGCTACTCATGCCATCCATTTTTGAGATAGTCCATTTTCTTAAAATTCTCCATGTTTAATGTACATATTTGAATCTGATGCCAGAACCAGCGCTTTAACTCTATCTTCCACAGTATTCAAACTGCTATTAAACCCAAGTGCAGATCTATATTTTCAGTTGATTGTTATTCCTTTTTTTTTCTATGTCTGGTGATCCCAATAAACAGAGAAATTCCAAGATTCTGCCAGTGAAAAATGGGAAAATACTTACTATTCCACTTTATCCTATGTCTGATTTATGCTGGCAGCCCTAAGAACATCTCTCTTCTTAACAGCTTAGCCGACATGATATGTTTGATGTAACGATAGGTTAATGATGATTTTCCTGATATATTCAGCTGACTCAGTTTTATTATCAGATTTACAGTCCTGTGTAATAATTTCTGTCTCATCCTCTCTGCAAACTCTATCCTATAATTCTCCTAACTCAGTTATAGAATTTTGTTTTCCCAAACTAACCATCTCCCAAAATGATACTCTCAGTACTCACCACTACTACAAATGACCTAGTGATGCATCTGATGCTGTGTGTGTGTGTGTGTGTGTACACATATTCTCATTATCTGGAATGTAAAATAGAATGGGGCCAGCTACTGATATGGTGGATAAGATAGCTGAATTTCACATGGCCTACTGTAATTTGAGTCCCAGACCTGGCAGCTTGAGAAACAGGCCATGCACATGTGGGTACATGCCCAAAATCTTGAGAGGAGAATGGAGGAGAAGAGATTACAGAGATTGGGTGGTGCTTTCTCATTTTCCCCCCCACTCTCTGTCTCTATTGCAACTATGTAAAACCTAGAAAAAAAAAGGAAAATATATGAAGGTCAAAATAACATATCCAACTTCGTTTTTAAAAAAATTATTTATCATTATTATTTCTTTTTAAACTTACTACGGGGCATGTGCACTCACCAGAGAGAGACAGAGAGAGGGAAAGTGAGAAAGCAAGCCACTAGGTCTGAGACTCAAACTTCAGTTGGCCATGTGGGAATCAAACACCTTATTCAACACGCCACCTGCTAGTCCTCAACATTTTTACTCCCCGGTGTTTAATATAGTTCTGATCAAAACAATACTTGGTTCATCCACCAAATATCATATCAACTCAATTAGAAGGGAAGGATAATTCCATCAATTATTTGTGTGAAAGTACTATTATTTTGTTTATTCTAATCTAAGTTAACACAGTTTACCCCTTTTTAATTTCTCTCCTTTATTTATTTACTTGGAAGTGTGCTCCTTTCTCAAGCCCAGCATACCTTTTAGCCACTGTCTCCACTGCTTTTAATTTATTTTGCGCTTTTGTGTTTAATGGCATCTTAATTAACGAGCCCTACTTATTTAAAGGATTTCACCCAAACATGAATGATGAGATTCATTTAAGGTACCTAGCATTTCTAGTACCAGTTATATGAAGTAATTATGGCTCGCCATCCTTTTCCTTCAGAATAGGCTATTGTCCAAACTTTCTACTCTATGCTTAAAAGAAAAAAATAAAAAGTTAAAATCCTGGCCCATCCAGGTGGCATGGTGGTTAAGGTGGCTGCAGCCTACATTAATTCACGGTTTGAGTCACAGAACTAGCAGCTTAAAAAATATGGCTTCATGGTTTGAGTCACAGAACTAGCAGCTTAAAAAAGTATGCCATGCATGCTTGTCCAGAATCCTGAGTGGAGAAAGGAGAAAAAGGAATTGTAGAATAGTCATCCCCCGAGAGGGTGCTTTCTTCCTCTCTCCCCCCACCCTTCCATTAAGTACACACACCCTATAGCAAATGTTTTTGAAAAAGGTCAGGTATGTGATTTTGAATGTATAGGAATTTAACATGGTACAATGACAGAGTTTTCTATGTTTACATTATAGGGAAAATAAAACACTAGGCTTGCAGCTACAGCCTAATAGATTAGGTTGGCAATGGAAAACTATTTAATGAATTTACACAAGTAAATGCTATATATCCAAGCAAGACTTTTTCATTAAAAAGAAGTGAAAATTTAGCCAAATTCTCACTGTATGCCTGGAGATATTAAATATTAATTATATTTTAGAAATAAGAATATTAAGAATTTTTTTATTCTAAGTTGAAATAAATGAATGGATAAATACATTTTCCCCTTAGTTTTAAGCACCTTTCTGAAATTATAGGATTTGCCAATAGAAGTAAATTTAAAAGACACGGCCTCCTGGCTTTTATTACAAAAGAACAAAGTAAATTATCTGTACACAGCAAGGTTTTATTATCAAGAAAGAAAGTAGTTCAATGTTTTTTAAAAAAACAATTTTGAAAACTGTGAGTTCACTGAAAGGCAAAGTAAGAAATATTTGGTTGTCCAAGAGAACATTCATTAACTCCCATCAGTTCTTTAATGTGTGCTTAAATTTCTTCTCCTCATCTTTTCAGTCCTTTTCTCTCCAATTCTCTCCTGTCCTCACCTTTTTTCTTCTCTCTTTTCTTCTTTTCTCTGATCTCTTCTCCCTTCCTCTTCTCTTTCTCCTTAATGGCACTGACTCTGACTCCTAGGTTTTATATTTGATATGAAGAACTAGGTCTACAATAGCCATACAAAACCATATAGAAATGATATTTAAATGTCTTGTATTCAAGGTATATGTAATCTGCTTGTGAATTGATTAATTAATAATCTACCAGCATTCATTCACGAGCTATTCTCCTTTATGCAGTTGCATTGCTGTACTTTCTTTCTTTAAAGAATAAGGCAAGATTTCTTTTGTCAGGGTGGTCAAGATGTCTAGGATAGTAGCATCAGAATGTAAGACAGAATTTAAAAATCAGTCATGTGGTTTTTAACATGTAGACACCTGGGACCAGCAGTTAGTGTAATGGCCATGCTGCTGGACTCCCATGTAGTTGACCGCAGTTTGAGTCCCGGACCCAGTGGCTTAAACTCACACAAGGTGCGTGAGTGTGTGCCCAAGATCCCAAGAGGAGAATGGAGGAGAAGGGATTGCAGCATTGACATACTCCCTAGGGGGGGTGATTTCTCGCTTTCTGTCTCTCTGTCTCTCTCTGTCTTTGTCGCAAGCGCACGTGCCCTATAGCAAAAACCTCTCCAATAAGAAAAAGAAAAAAAAAATGTAGACACCTAAGTCTACTTAACCAAACTGAAGCAAAATTACTGGGTATAGAACTCAATGTTCACATTCCCCCACTCCCTATAGGACACATGCACTTGCCAGAGACAAGAGGGAGAGGGAAAGTGACAAATCATCCTGATGGCGGCAGGGAATAATCATGTCGCAATCCCTTCTCCTTCATTCTACTGGGATTTGGAGCACTCAAACATGTGTGCCTGGTATTATTTTCAAGCCACCAAGTCCAAGACTCGAAACATAGTTGGCCATTTCAGAGTCTACTGCCTTAACCACAATGGTGCCTGTTAACTCTAATGGTCATATTTTGTTTAGTTTTGCTTTTTTTTTTAAGATTTTTACTATCAGATGCATGCACTCACCAGAGAGACAGAGACAATGAAAGGAAGAAATCACTCTCCAAAGGGGATGGCTATGATACAATCCCTTCCCCTCCATTTTTCTCTTAGGATTTTGAACACACATGCACATTCACCCAGTGTGAGCAAGCCACCCAGTATGGCCACAGGAATGGCCCAATAGCTAACTCTTGATGTAAAAATTGCATGCTCTTAAAAGGACCAGCAGTTGGTGTAATGGTTATGTTGCTGGACTCCCATGTAGTCGACCACGGTTTGAGTCCCAGATCTAGTGGCTTAAACACACACCGGGCAAGTGTGCGTGCATGCCCAAGATCCCAAGAGGAGAATGGAGGAGAAGGGATTGTGGCATGGCCATCCTCCCTGGGGGGTGATTTCTTGCTTTCTGTCTCTCTGTCACTGTCTTTCTGGAGAGTACATGTGCCCTATAGGAAAAAAAAATGTATTGCATGCTCTGTATTTATCATTTTAAGTGTAAAAGATGACAACTTTTGAATTTCCATTGCTTTAACAAAAGAAGACTAGCTGTTAAAGTGCATATTCTATTAGGTTATTTACCTTTGCTGTAGAATTTCTGTTATAAATATCTCATTGAATAGCTCTTTTGCCTTAATTTTAATTTATATCATACAATATTTATCTGACTCTGAGGACAGCAGGTGGTGTGGGTTAAAGAGGTGGATTCCCACATGGCTGACAGAGATTCTAGTCCGGGACCAGCTGACTTGAAATTCATGCTGGGGATGTATGCTAACCCAAACTCCTGAGAGGAGAATGGAGAAGAAGGTATAATGACATGGCCATCCACACTGGGGTATGATTTCTTACTTTCTCTCTGTCTCTTTTGTGAGCACACATGCCCTATGACAAAAATCTAAAAATAAAAATATCTACTCTATGATAATAGATTGGATGTTCAAAGTACATCCAATCTATTAAAAATTATTTAATTTTTATTTATCATTATTATTATTTTTTAAAAAAATTGTTACAGAGTATGTACACTCACCAGAGAAAGAGAGAAAGAGAAGGGGAAACAAAAAGTGAGAAGGAAAGCCACTTGGCCTAGGACTTAAACAATGGTTGGTCATGTGGGAAGCCAGGCTACTTCAGAGCCCTTACCACCATGCTACCAGCTAGCCCACAGTACACGCAATCTAAATGATAAAATAAATTGTTCTGTAATAAAATAGCATGAAAAAATATATTCCAACATAGTTATGAAATAGCAAAATCTAACAGTAATAGAATAACCAAAACCAGAACACATGAACTCTGACTAAAAAATTCATGTGACATTTAAAAAATATACATTATGCAATTTACCCAATGAAGATGTATTTCAAATTGGTTTTGTGTACAGGTAAAAACAGAAGTTCATTTATGGAAATTAAAAACTACACTTTTATTTTGGAGTAAATTATTCCTCTAGCAAGCATTGCATTCGATATTTTTCCCTCTGTCATGTTGGCATAGATTCACATTCCTATTAAGCCAAGTGTATAAATTATAATATAGGTTTTTTTTTTTTTTAAATTACTTTTAGGATGATTGCTTTTGTGCCCGGAGCAATACAACAATCATATGGCCAAATAAGCTAAACAAACAAGAAATTAAAATCATGAATCTGAGCAAAAGCAGTTTTAGAAGAGATTTTAATATATTTCAATGAATTATACATCATTGAGAGTATAATAAGATTCACAATGCATAAAAGAGGGTTCTAAAAAATTAAAGTAACATCTTCCCTATGCATTCTATATCATACATGCTATTGCAATTTTTAAAAAGCAAGCAGACAACTCTGCAAAGCCACACCTTGCCTGTAATAAGCAATTGCTAACGAATGTGTCGAGATGTTTACCATTGTTCTGATTTCCAAGCAAGCAAAGAACTTCATTAAACTACAAGCAATTAATTTTAAAATGCTTCAAATTGCACCTAATGAGCCTACAGAATTCATTACCAGTGAAGGTCACAGAACGATCTGGAATCCTGAATTTATCTTCCTCTCTGGTTGTATGACTTACTCATTTGAGTTTGGGGAGGTCTATCACACAGTGATCACTGATCTGAGTTTGGGGAGGTCTATCACACAGTGATCAGTCAGAGCCTCCTAGCAATAAGGGGACGGTTAAGGCACTATAAGAAGAAAAGTACTAGATTCTGTTCTGTGGACAATGTGCATTATAATCTCAGATTTCTTTAGGTACTGATTTACTTTAATTTTTAAAATAATCTTACTTAAATATTGACATTTCCTATACTTCTTAACAAATTACTCATCTTGTATTTTAGCTAGCACATTTATGTTCTTATTAAAATTCACTAAGAATAAAATATTTTATTTCCATAAATCTGCCTACCATTCTCTATAGGCAGGATGTACCAAATCAAAATCAGTGAAAAATCATGGTTTAAACCACCCTTTACTTTAGTCTCTAAAATTTCTTTGGACAAAATTTTTAAATCATGTGTTGGTTATTCATTTGTTTGTTATCTTATGAATGTTTATATTTATTTTTTAGCTCCATAATTTGTTTTTGAATAATTGCTTATTAAGTACTACATAGCAATAAGTATTGCATAGGTTACAGGATTAAGAAAGTAAACCTAAAATGGCTTCTCTTCTACAGAAACGTAAACCCTGGGGTTTGGCTGGTAATGGTAATGCAACTGGACTCACATAGGTTGGTCCTGGGTTTGTGCCCTGAGGTCTCCCAGTACATACTGGCACCCATATGCATGCCCTAATCCAAGCTGGCTGAGGAGGTGGGTCATGGCATTAAGAAGCTGTTGGAGGGGTGTCTGTCTTTCTCTCTCTTTCTTCCTTTCTCTTTTTGTATTTCCCTCTGTCTCTCTCTCTCACACAGAAAGGCAAAAATAAACATTTTAAAAAGCAGACATTTAGACCTCAGTGAATAAAGTGAGGTAAACTTTCTGATTATAATAAAGAGTAATTACATCTCCTATCAAAGAAGTTTTCCAAAGCACATTGAAAACACTAGTGAACCCTTGGTCAATGTAACTAATCCATATAAAAATGACATTTTAAAAATCTTCCTTCCCTGTTAAGTTTCTGCTGAAGCATTGGTCTACTCTGACCAAGTAGATCTTACTTACAGTTGAAAGTGTATTAATTGTGTGTGCTTGTTCAATATTAGTTTATCTACATTTTACAGCATGGTTTTGGAAGCATAAGACAAGGTAAAGAAAAATCAGTTTGAAGCCTATTTAATAATATTGGGAATCTGTTATGAGCATCTGAATTAATTATCACTGAAGGTGCACTAATGTATCAGAAAGAAGGTCATATATATTAGTGGAAAGCCAAGAAAAGTCAGAATTTGTGGCTTATTTTATGTTATAATTGAAGGAGAAGAAGGATTCTTGAATAACTAACCAAATTCTTTAACTTGAAATAAGGAAAGAATTTTTTACAAGAATTAGTTGTAGGAAAAAAAACCAATCAGTAAGATTTGAGTCATGTTAATGTTTATAGGCCCAAAGACTCAAGATTTCAAGTAGTTCAGTGAGTACATGTGAATGAGTTCATATAAAGATGTTTGGTCAGCATATTCCATCTTTAATCATATGAATTAAAACTTAGTTTTATAAATGTCAATTCAAAATTTATTTAAAATAATAAATTTAGTTTTAGTGACTGATATCTCTAGTCATAGTAACTTAAAAAGCTAATTTAAAAGTCACAAAATTAAGTGTAGAAAATGTAAAAAATCAAGCTATGATTTTTTTCTTTTCAGTTCATAGCATTTATACTTTAAAAGTTATTAAAAAAGTAAAATTAGGCTAAGATTTATGAGCACTGTAATAGTTCATTTTGTGTCTCCGACTGGATTGAAGGATGCCTGGAAATCTGGTGAAACATTGTTTCTAAGTATTCCTACAAGAGTTTGCCAGACAAAACTGGTGTGTGAGTCAGTGAGCTAAAAGACTGGCCTGCAATGTAGGCAGGCACCATCCACCTGGCTAGGAGCGTGGGAGGGACACACACAGGAAGTGATTGTATATCCTCGCCTTCCCTCTCTCTCCATCCTTCTTTCCAGAGTGTGCCATGTGTTCTACTTCTGTACAATGCCTGCTCTGTCCTGTTCCTCCTTTAAGTTCTTCTCTGCATGTGTTCCTGCTGGGTCCTTGATGTGTGCCCCTTCAGCTAGACAAACCCCAAGTTCTTTAATCTTGCGATGCTATACTCATTGTAGCAGTGGCCCGTTTAGACTGAGAGTCTCCCAAGAGTCCCCTTCAGGCCTCAGACTGGAATTTCACAAGCTTCTTTGCTACAGTTTCTTCTGAGAGTCTCTCTCCAGCCTCAGACTTAGTCTTTCAGCTTATTTCTCTTACAGACCACCTATCGTGAGTCATCTCCACCTTATGTTCATGCGATATAATCTATTTAAGTGATTCTCTTGTTTATACATACACATGTATTATCCTGTTGGTTCTGTTTCTCTGGAGAACCCTGACCCATACAGGCACCCTTGGCTAAAATACATCATGAAAAAGAATCATTTAATGTACAATAATCAGGAAGAGGAGCAAAGATCATGGAATATCAATGGCAGAGAGATAAAAGAGAAAACAATTTAAGAAAATAAGTAGTCTGGTCAGCAGGTTGTGTGGTGGTTGAGGTAGCTGGACTCCCACATGGCTGACCATGGTTCAAGTCCCAGACCTGGAGGCTTATTTTTATTTCCCTCTCTCTCTGTCTCACCCTGGTCAACCTCAAAAAAATAAAAATATAAAATAATGATAATGAATAAAAATAAAATAATTCTAAAACAAACAAAAAAATGTAGTGAGAGGCCAACAAAGTGATGTGGTGGTGAAAGCACTGAAACACATGTCCCCGTATGGGTCAAATTGCAGACCTGGTGGTTTGAAAAATCCTGCCAGGAACAAGTGCATGTGAGCCCAAAATCCTGAGAGCAAAATGGAGGAGAAAGGGGCTGAGGGCATTCTCTCTGGGGGGTGATCTTTCACTCTTTCTCCCTCTGTCTCTTTCTGGCACACAGCCCTAAGGGAAAAAGATTTAAAAAATAGCAAATAGCTTCAAATGCTTTCAGTTGGTCCAATTAGAATAAGACTTAAAAACTCAAGGTCTATTGAATACTGAGGAAAGACTAATTGTATTTGAATGTTGCAAATAAAAGCAAGATTCTTAAATGTTTGTGGTAAAGAGGAAATGAAAACGTGAACACAGAAATGATCATTTACACTGTAGAGAAATTGGATGAGCAGGGATGGAAATTAGGGAGAAACTGAAGCAGTTTGTGGTCAGGTAATGTATTATACTTTTCGTATGGGCACTGCTCACTTAATCACCACATTTCATTACTGCGACTAGATCTCTAAGCAAATTGGTTGATATGCAAGGTCATTCTGAAGGCAGGTGTCTTGTGGTGTGTCATAGGGTCGTAGCGTATATGTTGTTCAATAGATATCATGCAAGACCACACATTAGCTATGCACCAGAAAATGATGACATACCACAACACAATGATATAAATCTAGTGTAACTATTTTTATTTATTCTGAATATTACTATGGATACACAATAAAGTACAAATTTATAAGTGGAATATGTGGTCTGACATGGTTGTGAGTGCTTTGTGTAGTGAACAGCAACCAACTGCGGGATGACATAAAGACTGAGAAGGGAGATTCCCAAAATTCACACAGACTGAGAAAGAGGATTCCAATGCTAGGGAACTGATTCTAAGCCTGAACAGTCTTAAACATGTTAAGGTTGTTAAGTGAGGAATTATTGTCTTTATTCAAATATCAACAAGTTTTGTTTGGCCGGTAAAAAAATTCAGTGAGGAGGCAAAGATTGCAAAGAGGTGAGAAGCTAATTAAATAATTGAGCAAAATTCTGGAGTAAATAAAATGATTAAATCAAACACTGAGATAAAGGACAGAGCCTTAAAAGTAACTAAAAAGAAAGAAAGATGATAGATTTGTAAGTAAAGAGATAAAAATTTTAAATATAATTTGATAATGAAATTACTTTTAAAGTCATTTTTTCATTTTTCTGTTCAGGGCATGAAACGAAATCTAGAATGTTTCCAAGTTCATATTTTAGCTACTAAGCACTTATCAGCTAAAGAGCCTGGAGCAAATAACACTGACAAAAATTAGTTCTTGCATTTGACAATGAGAAAATAATTTTTACTTAAAGAGTTTCTGTGAAAACTAAATGAGACAATACTTGCAAAATTATTTAATAGAATTTGTGTTAAAATAAGAAGGGATGAGCTAATATTCGTTTCCATTCTAGTACAGTAGGACATGCCAGTAAACAATGTGCTTGCTTTATTTATTTTTTAAAATGAATTAGCCTTAGATTATTAAAGAATATAATTGCTAAGACGTGGGTTATAAAGCACTCCTTTACTCACATTAAAATGCATTTCAATTTGAAAAACAAAACCCATTTCTTTCAGGAACTTTCCTAGATAATGAAACAACAATTTACATAAAATAATAAATATGTTTTGAATTACTTATTCATTTGTCTGTATTCCATGCCTAAGCTGTGCAGTGCAACTAACCGAAAAAATGCTTTCTAAATTATATCTATATTAATATTAATAGAAATTTTGCTGCATTCATTTTTTCCAGAAATAACTTGAGCAGTTATCTAGTTCCTGTTTTCCCTTCTATTTTAGTCCTATATAAAGAAAGACTGATTTGAAGGTTAGAACACACAGGTGTGTCTTACTGGTAGGATTTTCAAACGATGGCAATAAAGAATAAAACTTGAATTTTCTGAGCATTTCATATTTAAACCGCATACATCTATAATTCCCAAGTGAGTTTTAGGAATACCAACCTTGCATGCTGTTTCGCCCTCACAACTTCTGGAAAAACATTAGACATGAAACATATCTTTTATCTTCTCAACTGGCAGATACTTCAAAAAACAAAGATAAAGAAATATAGTCAATTAAGAAAAACATTTAAATAATAAAAATTGATTAAAGTGAAAAGTTTTATCAAATAACCATATTTTCAGGATATATGTTTATCTCCATAAAATTAATTTAAATTTCTATCCATCTTGACCCTTATCATTTATTTATCTCTAACACCCTACTTCTCTAGCCTCCAAAATAACAAAAATGACCAAAAATGACCAGAATTTTGCTCAATTATTTATTTAGCTTCTCACCTCTTATTTGAAATATCCTACACGGTAAAACTACTTACTCTCTTAATTTACAACAGCAAATTGAAAGATTCTTGAAGACAAGAATCTTATCTTATTGTTCCTTTTTTCTTTCTTATAGATTGTATGATACATAAATAATACTTAAAATTATTAAATTTTTGCTAAATGCATAAAATAAGATGAATATGGATACACAAATCTATGAATGGTTAAAAGAAAAACAACATCCAAGGTTGCAATGAAGTTCTAGTGTTGTATTGCATTAGAACATGACAATTAGGTCTTGTTTAGCTTAGCTAAAACCTTCTCTTAGCACATGCCCTTATCATTAACTTTTCTAAAATCACAATTCACTTTTAAAATAGTCTAAATTTAAAACAAAAATATATGTTAATTTCTTCTTAAAAGTCTATACCAAAATCTATTGCTCAGTGACTGTGATAGTTAGCTTTCTGCAATTGAATTGGAGCCAGATATTTGTTAAACATAACTTCTTTTGTGATGGTGTTTCTGGAAAATACTAGCATTTGAATTAGTGGGCTGAATAAAGAAGATTGTCCTTGGGACCAGCAGTTAGCTTAATGGCTATGTCGCTGGACTCTTATGTAGTCGACCGTGGTTCGAGTCCCGGACCTGGTGGCTGAAAACTCACGCTGGGCGGTGGGCATGCGTGTCCAAGATCTCAAGAGGAGAATGGAGGAGAAGGGATTGCAGTGTGGCCATCCCCCATGGGGAGCGATTTCTCGCTTTCTGTCTTTCTGTCTGTCTCTGGCTGGCAAGCACACGTGCTCTATAGCAAAAAACTCTCACTGCACTAAAAGCAAAAAACTCTAAAAAAAAAAAAAAAAAAAAAGATTGCCCTCCATACAATGTGTAGACATCATCCTGCCTGATGAAGCCTGAATACAACAAAAAAAGCAAAGGAAGACTAAATTCTCTCTGCCTGATTACTTGAAGTACAAAGGGGTAGTGATTCCCACCATATGACTATTTAACTATGACCTTATTTGGCCTGTGGAGAAGATAAAATGAAAATGACAGTGGATTAAAGTAAGTTTAAGTAAGTGGTGACTCCAATTTCAGCTGTTGTGCCAAATTTGTTTCTAGTGCTTGAGAATACCAAGTATTCCATTATATCTGGTATGTAGCTATTGATTAGCAAATGCTCTTTTCTTCCATACCTGTTAGTAAAGACGACCATAAGTAGTTTTCTTTCCATTGATCAGATCAGCAATATATCTTCATTATCCTTCTCTGATGTATATCACTTCTTCAGTCCTTCATCATAATTTCATTTTTAAGAGTCTTGATCACTCTTCCCTTCTATAAGACATCATATTAATATTGATGATATTAAGCTGATTGGACCTAGTGATCAAGAAGATCAACTACTATGTGGTAGTAAATACTCTAGATTTACTTGAAAGTTATTTGCTTGTCAGCCCATAGGAAGTAAATTTGACTAAAATTTAGGAGCCTTCTACCTCAGTGAAATTTTTAGGGGGTCCAGTGGTGTGGGATATGTCAAGATATCCCATTACAGATGGCTTCCACTAAGCCTAAAAATAAAGCACAATGTTGAGTGTTCCTCTTTGGATCTTAGAAGCAACATGTTTCTTTTTGATGGATTCCGTCAGCCCATTTACACAGTGACCCAAAAAGGTGCTGGGTTTTTTTTCGTTTTTTTTTTTTGGAGAGGTTTTTGCTATAGGGCACGTGCGCTCGCCAGACAGACAGAGAGAGACAGAGAGACAGAAAGCGAGATATCACCCCCCAGGGGGGATGGTCACGCCGCAATCCCTTCTCCTCCATTCTCCTCCCGGGATCTTGGGCACGCACGCACATGCGCCCGGCGTGAGTTCTAAGCAACCGGGTCCGGGACTCGAACCCCTTTTGACTATGTGGGAGTCCAGCGACATAGCCATTACGCCAACTGCTGGTTCCCAAGGTGCTGGTTTTGAATGGAGTCTAGAATAACAAAGGTTCTCCAATAGGTTCAACAATCAAGGAGTAAAAAATAGTAATGAATGCTACTCACTATTACCTCTACTAACCCATTTGCAAATATATTTTTCCTGTCCCCACGACACTGTGATCTGCTGTCTTAGAGGTCTTACTTCCAAGGGGAGAAATGCTTCCACCAGTAGGCACAGCAATAACTCCATTCAACTAGAAGTTCAGACTGCCACCTGGGTACCTTGAGCTCCTCATGTGTCTGAGTCCAACAAACAAAGCAAGGAGTTAAAGCACAGGCTCAGGTGACCTAATCCTGATGATCAATGAGAAATTGGACTATTACTCCACAATGACAGTAAGAAAGAGTATATCTGAAATATAGGAAATATCTTAGAATGTCTCTTACAGTGCCCTGTTATTAAAGTCAGTGAAAATCTACAGCAATCTAACCTAGGTAGTGTTCTCAGATCTTTCAGGAATAAGGGTTTCATTCACTGGACCAGGTAAAAATATCGATGACCTGCTGAGGTACTTGCTGAAGGAAAAGAGAATATACAATCAATAATGAAAGAAGATAGTAATAAATACCAAGATGACCATGTGTGTGTGTACCCATGCAAGTGTGTATATAAAATATTTTCATATTCTTTTCTCTCTTAGTCCTTTATCTTGCAACATAGGATGAATATACTTTATATTATGGTATTTAAGTAATTAAAATTTTATTTCATGATATTTAAGTTATGGGACATTGCTATGGTCTGAATGTTGGTGTCCACCAAATTCATAGGTTGAAATTTAATTCCCAAGGAATTAAAGGAGGTGGGGCTTTTGTGAGGTGAGTAAGTCATGAGTGCAGAGCCCTCATGTAGAAGATTGGTGTTCTTTTTCTTTTTCTTTATAGAGGTTTTTGCTATAGGGCACATGTGCTCTCCAGAAAGACAAAGAGACAGAAAGTGAGCAATCACCCCCCAGGGGGATGGCCATGCCACAATTTCTTCTCCTCCATTCTCCTCTCAGAATCTTGGGCACACACGCACACATGCCTGGCATGATAAGCTGCCAAGTCCGGGACTCAAACTGCAGTCAACTATGTGGGAGTCCAGCGACATAACCATTATGCCATCTGCTGGCCCCAAGGATTGATGTTCTTGAAAGAGAGATCTAAGGGAGCTTGGTTTCCCCTGGCACCATGTGAAGAAATAGCAAGAATTGATGACCAATGAAGAATGGGCCTTTATGATGCTGAATCTGCCAATACCTTGATATTGGACTTCCCCGCCTCCAGAACTGGGAGAAATAAATGTGTATTGTTTATAAGATACCTACTTTATAGTAGTTTTGTTATGCAAGCCTGAACAGAATAAAACAGATATCAAGGAGAACAATTAACATCACTTAAGGACTTTTTCTCCTCTTCTAGGGAAGGAATTAATATGTTTTTGTTTGCACATAGCATAGTTACATAATGTTCAGAATTATTAGAATTATAACCTTCTTCCTGTTTTTATTTAGAGATTAAGTATGATTTATTGAAATGTGTTTGCATGCAAATTGACAAGAGAGAGACTTGTGATGAGTAATTTTATGTGTTAACTTGACTGTGGCACAGAAGGCCTAGACATCTGGTTATTTCTGGATTTATCCATAATGATGTTTTTAGAAGAAATTAACATTTAAATTGGTAGATTGTAGGGCCAGCAGGTACCATGGTGGTTAAGGCACTGAACTCCCATATGGCCAACTGCAGTTCGAGTCCTGGACCTAGTGGTTTGCTTTCTCACTTTCCCCCCGCCTCTCTGTCTGTCTCTGGTCAAATTAAAATAATATTAATAATAAATCGAATTAGACATAGAAATGATTAATTCTCCCTTCCTGCCTGGCTGCTGAAGCTGAAACGTCAGTCTTCTGTCCTTGCACAGGGAGAGGACTAAGGCCATTGGTGCTCTGCTTTAGATCTTTGAGCTTGGACTCAAATGATACCATTGGCCTTCCTGGATTTCCAGCTTGCAAATGGAAAATTGTGGGATTCCTCAGCTTCCATAATTGTGTATGCCAAGTATAAATTTAATAATAATAAATTTAATAGTAATTTTTACATTGAACATAAAATATATGTGTATATATATGTGTGTGTGTGTATATATATATATACATATATATGATACATACAACAGGCTTGTATTATTGTCTTGGTTTGACAGATTTATCTGATTCTGTCAAGGAAATAACCAATTCTAATCTACATGTCTAAGAACAACTATAATTTGTTCTGAGATCTCAAACATTTACTCTGTGTTTCTTTAGCTTTGGAATATTTCACATTATAGCAATTCATTTTCCCTAATCTTTTCTATTTCTCCCACTCTTCCCCTCTATACAACCAGTGGTAACCTTTAAATTCATTGGTATCTGAATGCTGAGTGAACGGGCTACAAGTGGGGAGGCTGGGTGCGCAAATATTTCTCAATTTAATGTTTTTCATGCATATTTACTTTCTTAAATGTGCATGAAAGACTCAAAAAAATTGAAATTATCCTAGAATCAAAAATTTAAAAAAAGTTTAATTACAGAAATAAACATTTATCTATTACTTTATTATCCTAAAATATAAAGTTTAATTTATACGTTTTTAGTTTTTTTATGATTTGTCCTAGATAGAATGAAATATGAGGATGAAAAATGATCTCTTTTAGAAAAAAGGAAGTCCAGACCTGAAAGATATAGCAGATGAGATCTCTGTGCTAAGTGCCACATGACTTATCAATATCCTTTCACTGTCTTACCCTTCCCCAAAGTTATTAGCATCCCATTACTTTGTAGCTCATCAGCTCTCCCAATCATATAATAATGATTCCACAAAATATAAACTAGAAGTTGGCTTGTGATTAATTTTAGAAGCATAGAATATTCATGAGTTAGTCCATTATTATTCTTATGTATTTAAAACTCTCTTAATAACTACTTTTGGAAAAATAATTGACTCGGTCATTCAATCTGAACATGCATTTGATGGTTATTAATCTCAGACATGTGTCTACAGAATTCAAATATCCAATCTACATTAAAATTAAAATACGAAATCAACCTCCTATTCATAACATAATTGTACCGTGTTTTGACAAGTGTATCATCATAATCTGAGCATCAGATATGAATGTACAACTAATTTTTTCAATAACCAAGAACATGCTTGTCCCTTTATCAGATAATTTGCTTATTATAAATGTCCTATGTGTCTAAAATGAAAAATGCTCTCATAAATGTAAGAAATGCTCTCAAAATAACTTGATGATGTAGTCTCAATAGTGAGTATAGAAAAATTTTTAAGTAATTAGGGTACTCCCCATCAGTGAGACTACTGTGAGTATACTGATTAGATGACATGGAGCATAGTGATAATGGCTGATGCATTTGGGAAGAGGGTATTAAATCGAGGGGTTTACTCTGTGAGTCACTGCACTACTGTCATGAAATAAACATGGGGATGAGGACGTGGCTGGGAGAATGTCCTTCCTTTCATCCATTAAGGAACTAGCACACAACAAACTAGTTCCCTCATTCATTTATTCACTCAGCAAGTATTTTCGAGTGTGTTTCTTATACAAAAACAGAGCTAGATAATGTAAACACAGAAATTGATGAGCTAAAAATGATCCATGCATATGGGCTTTATTGCAAACAGGGAGACATGGGTAATACTACACAACTAATTACATTGTGATGAGAAAAATGAAAAAGTACAAAAAGTTGTGACAGCATTAAAAAGAACCTCAGTGTAGTCTCTAAAAGAAAGATTTCTTTGTAATAGTGTCATTGAATTGGATATCTAAACAATGATTAAAGGTGAGCTTTGTGAAAAATGGGAGAAGCGGACCGAGTTACAGGTTCAGAAATATCTCACACTAGAGCCCCGAGACTGTAAGATATATATCTGAAATACTGAAATAAAAATGAAAAAGTCTGTATGGCTGAATCACTGAGAATTGAGGAAAGAATAGCTGGAGATTAGGTTTCAAGAAAAGTAGAAGCCAGATAATAGAAGCCCTTGTAGGCTACAGTAAGTATTCTGAATTTTATATTTAAAGATATGAGAAGAGTCTAATAAAGTTTAGCTGTATAAAAATAATAAACTATACAATGAATATAATTAATAATAAAATAATCATTCATTAGTTTAATATTATATTGATAATTATATATATTAAATATATAATTATCTTCTTTCATTCATCCTTGGAAATTGAGTTTCTCATCTAGAAGTAGTAATCTCGGCATCTTTTATCATAAATCTCTGCCTTTAAAGATTTTGAAGACCATTCACATGAGGCACAAATATTTTTATTATCTGGTCATTAGGAATTGTGCTAATCTTCCCAGATTTTTTTTAATTCATCTTTTTAATTTATTTCTTCTAAATGTCCAAGAATTTTATCAAAGAATCATTCATAAATATCTCATCTCAGGCTGCTTTCTCCTTTGAAGTAAAATTCAAAATCTGATTATACCAATTGATGTTTTGACTACCAATGGGTTTTTCTTCTTCTTCTTCTTCTCCTCCTCCCTCCTCCTCCTCCTCCTCCTCCTCCTCCTTCTTCTTCTTCTTCATCATTTAGGATTGTACAAAAGTAGAGGCCAGCTCTATAACCTAGGGGTTAAGGAAATGTTCCCATATGGCCACAGTTCAAGTCCCAGATTGGTGACTTGAAAAACATACTATGCACAAGTCCTTCCTTGCTTGCCCCAAATCCTGACAGGATGGAGGCATGGAGAAAGGATTGCAGAATGCCCATGTCCCTATGAGGGGTTGCATTATCTCACTCCCTCTGTCTCTGTCTCTCTCTGTGAGCACTTATACCCTCTGGAAATTAAAAATACATATATATTTCTACAAAAGAATGATTTCAGTGCTGACGTGGTGCACTTTGGGCCAGTACAGGAAAATTGTACAGTGTTATTTGTAAATTGACCTTGGGTATTTTTCTTATCAGACCAGTAGATGTAGAGATGACTAATAATATCCTATGTATGTTTAAGATGGGTCAGAGCAGGACTGTGGAGGCAAGCTGTCAATGAACTCAGGTAAACTGCTTATGCATGTGAGAGCATAGTTGAAATAATCTCATCAATTTCTTATGCACCACATTTCCTTCCTCATAAAGTGCTCCTAAAAATGTCTGTATTGGACCACAGTTTAGCGTAATGGCTATGTCTCTGGACTCCCATGTAGTTGACCGCAGTTCACATCCCGGACCTGGTGGCTTAAAACTCACACCGGGCGCATGTGCGTGCATGCCCAAGATCCAGAGAGGAGAATGGAGGAGAAGGGATTGCGGCATGGCCATCCTCCCGGGGGGTGATTTCTCGCTTTCTATCTCTCTGTCTCTCTCTGTCTGTCTGGCGAGCACAGACAGACAGAGAGTATATTTTGCACCCTATAGCAAAAACCTCTAAAAAATGTCTGTATTTATTGTTAAAATGATATAATAAAAGCTAAGTCACCATGTACCATACAAGTTGAACAGATACATTATACTCTATAATTAAGCATTTTATTTGACATCATTTTCTACAACCAAAAACAGAACTATTTCTCAGAAATGACAATGGTTAAGTGCTATGAGAGCCCAACTTTTTTATCTATTCCTGGAGGATGCATCTGAGCCTGTGTGTTGGGGCTTACAATGGAGTTAAACCAAATCTGTCTCTTCACAGATACTTCAGTTACACCCTACCTGTGGGGTTATGAGACATATAAGAAACCTGTACAGCACTGCACACTGCATTAACCAGAAAACTCTCTGAGCTACTTCAAAGCTAGCCTTCCCTGATTCTAAATCAGTCAGAGAAATACCATATAGACTATATGTTAACTCCAAATTTCTGTAAAGCCGACCAATCAGTGGCCACTTATTTCAGTGACCAAAGAAGGAACATACAGAAACTTGTCCTTTAAGTGAAGTAGCTCTCAAAATATTTGAGACTACTGGATGCTCAGTTACTCCATTACTATGGCAGATACCAGCATTTTCATGAGAATGATCAATCGCCTTTCCTCTGGAATGCAAAAGAATTAGCAAAGCGTCTCATATATCTGCTACTCTATCCTCTTCAGGTGCTATCTTAACAAGAATAACATCACCTGGGGATGGCTTTGGGATCATGAAATAGTCAAGGATCCTCTTTATGTGTAACATAGTTCCTTTAAGACCTCATGGTTGCTTGAAATGCAAATTTTGATCTAACACTGAGGTAAGACATTATGTGTAGTTTGATGCTCTTCTTGCCAGATGAAAGGAAATTGTTTCTAGTTTTGCTAATTTCTGGGATAGAATTTTAAAAAAATGAAATCAGGAATTATACCAAACCTTTCATTTATTGATTTATTTGAAGACAATATATCTGAAATAGCAGTGGCAATTAAAACCACTATTCATAAAGAAATGTCACAATTTCCTCATTTTTCAAGATGCATTTATTTTGTCCCACAGAAATAATAGACAGTTTCAAAGGGATAGAAGGGATTAGCCCTGTGACCTACTGCATAATTTAAATTCTGGTCTTGGAAGCTTGAAAAACATTCTGAGTGTGTGTTTGTGTGTGTGTGTGTGTGTGTGTGTCTGTCTGTGTGTATGTTTATATGCCCCAAATCCTGACAGGATAGAGAAATGGAGAAGAGACTGTGGTGTGACCACACTCCCTTGTGGCGGTACTTCTTACCTCTCTCACTCTGTTTCTCTCTGGTAAGTCCATGTGCTCTCTGGTAATCACAAAGAATAGGTGTGCACCAGAACATGAGTATTAGTATTTAATAAAACACTGTTTTCCAAAGTTATTTAGGTAAACTCTTTCTTCCCTTATCTCTCTAGTATACTAACATCGTACACCTCTGATGATGATGCATTAAGAAGGGTATATCAGGGAACCAGCAGTTAGCATAATGTCTATGTTGCTGTACTCCCACGTAGTCGACCGCGGTTCGCGCCCCAGACCTGGTGGCTTAAAACTCACACTGGGCACGTGTGCGTGCGTGCCCAAGATCCCAAGAGAATGGAGGAGAGGGATTGCGACGTGACCATCCCCCTGGGGGGTGAGTTCTCGCTTTCTGTCTCTATGTCTCTCTCTGTCTGTCTGGCGAGCGCACGCGCCCTATAGTGAAAACCTCTCCAAAAAAAAAATAGAAGGGTATATCATCCCTTTGATGTTCTTCCAGAAAATGCATGACTTCAGTCATAAGAGACTATTAGACAAACCCAAACCGAGGGCTGCTCTACAAAGTAACTCATCAGTATTCTTCAGAAAGTGTCAATGTCATGAAAAACAAGGAAGGACTGAAGAACTGCCACAGATCAGGAAAAATAACAATAAAATGTGAAGTGAGATCTGGACTGGATCCTGGAACAGAAAACAGGCATTGATTAAAAAAACAAACAAACAAACAAACAAAAAAAACAAACAAAAAAAACTGGTGAAACCCAAATAAATTTGCAGTATAAACAATAGTATTGTGCCAATATTAACTATGTAATATACTATGGTTATATAAAATGATTAAACTGGCTGGGTGAAGGGTATATAAGAGCTCTTTATACTATTTTTTCATTGAAATTATTGTAAGATAATTATAGATTCATGTGCAGTTAAAAAATAATAGAGGTCCCTTGCACACTTTGTTCAGTTTTCCCTAATTTTTGTAAAATTATAATACCCTAGCTAAGATATTTACTAATACAATCTATTATTTTCTGCATTTCACTTAAACATACTAACTTCAGTGTTTGTAACTCCTATTTTTTGCAGCTCTTTTGTGAGTTTAGTTATTTCAAAAATAACAAGGTAGAAAGTCGGTATGTAAAAGAAATAGTTACTTCTTCGTTTTCAAATTTTAGATGGTTCAAGACCAGCAGATGTCAGAATGATTACATCGCTGGACTCCCAAATGGCTGACCATGGGTTGAGCCCAGACTCAGTGCCATGAAATTCACATGGGCACATGTATGTGCATGACAAAAATCCTGAGAGGAGTATGGGGGAAATAGATTGTGGTGTGGCCATCCCCACTGGGGGTGACTCCTCACTTTCTGTCTCTCTGTCTCTCAGGCAATCACATAGTCCCTATAGCAAAAATTTCTCTAAAATAAAATAAAATTTAGATGGTTGAATAAAATACTTTGATCTTCCCAAAAGTTGTGGTACTATTTGATTGATTAATCAAACATTTAAATGTGATTACACCAGACATTATTATATGTTTTCTATAAAATAGGTAATGGTTCTATAAAATAGATGCTGATGCTATAATACCCAAGGCATATGTAGAAAATGAAGTCAAAATTATTAAAATATTTGTGTAAGATCATACAGAATTCAAGTGATAGAATTGCAATTTTAACCTGTGTAGTATGATTCTAGAATCTAAGTTCTTAAGTTTTTTCTTTTTTGAGAATTTTTTTGCAATAGGGCATCTGTGCTCACCAGAGATAGAGAGAGAGACAGAGAGACAGAAAGTAAGAAATCTCCCCCCCCCCAGGGGAGCTGACCACACTTCAATCCCTTCTCCTCTTGGGATATTGGGCATTCACACAACATGTACCGAGCTTGAGTTTCAAGTTATCAGGTTTAGGACTCAAACCACAGTTGACTATGTGGGAGTTCAGCACCTTAACCACTCTACCATCAGCTGGTCCCAAGTTTTTAATTATTAATATTATTATTATGCTTGCAAGAGTTTTCATTTGGATTTTTTTAAATAGACATTCTCTCTCTGGTCAAATGATAATATGGGAATTCTTATTATAAAGCATTTTTATTATTCAGCTATAAATAGATTAAACTGTGTAAGAATAATGGGTTGGTTTTAGGATCAACCCAGATTTACCTTGAAGTAAATTTCATTTGATTTTCCAGGTGATGCCTGAGGGTGCACACTTAAGTCATCACATACTTAAATCTCCACTATGATTAAGAACAGTATGTTTTAGTCTCTAGAAAAATGAAAGTGAGAATTACTGTCACCAAATACTGAAAAGATATGTGTTTCACTTTCTGAATTGCATAGTTATTACCTTCTCTTTGAAGAAGACTAAAATTAAAATTTGGATTATGTATTTGTTTTATTACTATAAGATTTTCTAGACCTATAAATAAAGTGATTTAAGACCATTCAACAGTCTTGATTATATCATTTCCAAATAAGCCTTTATTTCCTAAACATAATTTTATTTTATTTTTAAAATTATCTAGTAAGTGGAATCGTAGCAGGTTTTCCATTATATTGTCTTAGCTGGTACTGAAGACTCCAATATGAAAATCTCTGAATCACAACTTTGCCCTCCTCGTTGGGTGTCAGTACTCAGCCCCTGCCATCTACTCCAACAGGTTCTGCTGTGCCCATTGAGCCATTTAAAGTGTATTTCAAAGCAATATTGTGGGACCAGCAGTTAGTGTAATAGCTATGTCGCTGAACTCCCATGTAGTGGACCATTGTTCGAGTCCTGGACCCAGTGGCTTAAACTCATGCCGGGCACGTGTGCCTACATGCCCAAGATCCTGAGAGGAGAATAGAGGAGAAGGGATTGTGGTGTGGCCATGCTCCCTGGGAGGTGATTTCTCACTTTCTGTCTCTGTCTCTCTCTGTCTTTCTGGCGAGCACATGTGCCCGATAGAAAAAAAAAAAAAAAAAAAAAAAAAAAACAAAAAAAAAACCACTCTACAAAATAAAAAAAGCAACATTGTATTTATTAAGGGTTTTATGTCATAATAAACTTATCATTGGCTCTTATTGAGATTGAGTCCCAGACAATCAGAACACTAACAATTGTTAGTTTATTCTGATGACCGATTAGAAACCACCAAGCAGAAAGAAATGTCCAAGGACAGGTGTAGAGAAACGGGGAAGATAGATAGAGTTTATAATTCATAAATCACCTATTTTGCATCCATGTCTTCTGTAGGATCTCAAAGATATTTACTTCACCAGAACATGGAGAAGATCATTAGTAAGCATTGTGTTAGTATCTCTGAAAAGCATTTTAATAGGTTCTGAAAACACTTTATGAGGGTGAAAAGGGCAGTGCAGTGTAGTGATTAAAAGGACAAACTCTAAACCCTAATGGCTGATTTCATTCTCATCACTTACTATTTTGGCAAATTGTGTAAACACTCTACGCTCTTTATTCTCACTTGTAAAATTGGCATGGCACTAATAACCTCCTAAGAGACCTGCTGTGTGTTACATGAATACGGCAGTACAACACCTTTTGCGATCTGAAACCCTCACTTGATTTTTGAAAGCCTGACAAATAGCTCTGTTTTACGGCTCATCACATAAGGTGCTCGACTTCATTGTTCAAGTTGCTGAGTTTGTTTCGTTGTGCTTGTGTGGGTATGTGCCAATTTGTTTGTTTTGTTTTGTTTTGTTTTGTTTTGTTATTGTTCATTTGTTGTTCTACCTTGGTCCCATGCCCCTGTTCTAAAAGCCATGATAGATGATTAAGAAAATATCCAGTTTTTTCAGATTCTACAGTGAAAAATGAGTTTTTTTCCTAGCAAGTCTCAAGGTGACACATTCTTTATAAGGTTTAAATGATTTCAAGACAAGAAAATGGCATGTACCAGCTTTAAACACGGCTTGTACAACTAACTCCTATAAACTTCTGATCATATTTTATCTTCTTTGATTCATTGGCCTACAGAGCAACTTTGATAGTCAACTCAAAATAAGTATTCCAACCCACATAGCAATTAAAGATCATTGTGAAATTGGCTAGTATGATTCTGTCCTAAATTGAAAAATCCTAGGCTGTAGTGACATGTCAGTGAAAATGTCTTATCTGATTAGATTGCTTTTCATTTCTTTATATATTTCTGAACTCTGTAGGCACAATCTTTTCAATCTACTCTAGAAACCAATTTCTCTCTATAATTGTTTATAGGCAGATCAGGCACAAGCCAAATGTAGAGCAGTGTATGCCATGTAATAATCCAATAAATTCACGTTAATAAAGAAATTGATAGTTATTTATATGTACTCTCATGAGCCACAAGATTTTTCTGTATTTTAGTTTGAGAACCATTAACTGCCAATTTTAATAGTAAAGACATACTTTTTTTTTTTTTTTGGAGAGGTTTTCGCTATAGGGCGCGTGCGCTCGCCAGACAGACAGAGAGAGACATAGAGACAGAAAGCGAGAAATCACCCCCCAGGGGGGATGGTCACGCCGCAATCCCTTCTCCTCCATTCTCCTCTCAGGATCTTGGGCACACACGCACACGCGCCCGGCGTGAGATTTAAGCCACCGGGTCCGAGACGCGAACCGCGGTCGACTACGTGGGAGTCCAGCGACATAGCCATTACGCTAACTGCTGGTTCCCAAGACATACATTTTAAAGTCGAATTTAAATTAATTGCACCATCGTGCAACAGATGTGTTCTTTGAAAGGTGTTATGTTCAAGTTTGAGGATATTTAGTCAAAGTATAAATGGTCCATAGAGAATTGAACCATTTAATTAAAAAATAATTTTGTAAAGAAAATAAGTTTTCTTTCTTTCTTTCTTTCTTTCTTTCTTTCTTTCTTTCTTTCTTTCTTTCTTTCTTTCTTTCTTTCTTCTTTCTTTCTTTCTTTTTTTTTTTGGTGAGATTTTTTGCTATAGGGCACGTTCACTCCCAGAGAGGCAGAGAGAGATAGAGAGACAGAAAATGAGAAATAACCCTCCAGCGCGAATGGCCAGACCAAAATCCCTTCTCTTCCACTCTCCTTTTGGGATTTTGGACATAATACACATGTGCTTTCTGTGAACTTTAAGCCGCTGATCCAGGACTCGACGTGTTGTCAACCACGTGAGAGACCAGCAACATAACCATTACACCATCTGCAGGTCCTGAAAATAAGTTTATTGATTCATTTGATCAGTAAATTGTAATTTCGTAATTTTGAGGAAGCATCACATCTGTTCTTTCTTTGATATTTCATCTCATCTCACCACGTGGTGATTGCGAAACAGCAGTGATACACAGATAAACCTCCTATTTGGAGCACAGCGTAGTTACCAAACTGGTACCCCATTTCCATTCATGACTCGTACAATCTTTCTTCCATACAGCCACAAAATTAAGCTTCAAAATGTAAATCAAAGAACATTATTTCTGATTATTTTTTATTGAAATTAGAATAAAGTCCAGAGATTTTGCTATGACTCAGGATTTTCATTATATTCTCCCTTTCTAGCTCCCCACGCCTACCTAGTACCATTCTTGTGTCATTTAATCCACCACTTATTTTCAATTATTCCTCATTTAGGTTTTTTTTTTTTTTTTTTTTTGAGGTCTGGGACTTGAACTGTGGTTGACCATATGGAAACCCAGTGCCTTAACCACTACATCTTCTGTCAGCTGTGGTATTTTCTTAATAGTAGCAGATATATATTTAAGTGTACATTAGTATTTATTACATGCATATATAATGCTACATATAGAAAGTGAGAGAAGAAGAGAGATGGAAAAGGAGATTCGAACTTCACTTACAGAAAAGCAGATAATGTGTACACATTTACACATAATTCTTGAAGATATTCTAAGAGCAATCTTATTAGATTTATATTGTTCATGATATAAAATTAATCATGAGACACACACATGTACATATATAACATATATAGTAATAATATGTATATAAATGGTATGTGTACATACATATATTTTCCATTTAGAAATATTCTTCCTTTTTCTCTGTTCTGTGTGAGAAAAGTACAAGAAAAACAACATTTATATTTTACTATTATAAATGTTAGAGTATGTAGGGACCAGCAGTTAGCGTAATGGCTGCGTCACTGGACTCCCATGTCATCGACTGCGGTTCGAGTCCCAGACTCTATGGCTTATACTCACATGGAGCACATGTGCATGTGCGCCCAAGATCCTGAGTGGAGAATGGAGGAGAAGGGATTGCGGCGTGGCCATCCCTCCTTGGGGGGTGATTTCTAGCTATCTGTCTCTGTCTGTCTCTGTCTTTCTGGCGAGTACACGTACCCTGTAGCAAAAACTTCTCCAAATAATTGTGATGTAGAAAGAAGAGTATCAGGAAAGATTAGCTGAATAAAATGGTTGCTTAAATTAGAAAAAATAAATGTAGTTTGGTTATACTAAAAAGCATGAGATATTATTCTGAGCAGCATTGAAATAAAAAGGTAAGATAAGGTGAGTATGGTGGGCAGGGTCCTAGTAATATGTAATAACTTGTGGATAATACTCTGGATACTTAAAACTTTTTGGTTACTTTAAATTGTCAAAGGCAATGTTTTTCCACCAGAGGCAGTGACAGAGAGAGAGACAGAAAGCACCCGCCCCCACCCGAGTAGGATATGGTCTTGCCAAAATCTATTACATCAGGATTTTCAAATACGCACACACATGAGCCAACAGTGTTTTCATTTTTTCAAGTTGCCAGAGCCAGTATTGGAATAGACGATAACCGTGTAGATAGTGCATTTAACCACTGCACTGTGTATGAGACCAGCTCAAAATACTTGGTTTTAAATTAAACTTCTTCTATCATTCATTCTGCCATTATAAATTATTGCAATGATTATTTTAACTTTCAAATATTTTCCCTACTCAATCACATTTTATATGTTCAACAACATTAAAAGTTAAATAGGACAGATTATTACTCTTAGTTTATCTAGAAAGAAGAAAAAAGTAAAGTGTTACTATTTTTAAAAGTCATTCAAAAACATCCCAAACCACATTCCCTTTAAAATGTAAAATATTGATCTAAAATAATTTTACATTTTAAAAAAGGACAAATGAGTAAGCATCCTGCTTGATTCAAGTCTCAATACAAAAACATGCAACATATGAGGAAACATAATTTACCCTGACACAACATCATTATTTGTTAAGATAAATTAATAAACAGCACCTTTGGGTGCAACCAATCTATTCAATTGCTGTCACTGTTGATTAGAATATCCGTCTAACCTGTAATAAACTGTGAATGCATTAATATATGATAGTGTCTTTTGTTTATTTAATGGGAAGCAATTACCACTTATTCATTCCACCAATCATGATTTTCCATGAGTGATTCTGCTTCTTGCTTACAGTGTTCAAATGAACAAGGCCATCAGTCACATTTTATTGTGGCCCAAGGCTATTATTTACTCTGAGTTAGAGGTGCTGTGGTGATTTAAATAGGTAAGATGCAGCCTTACTAATCAGGTTTGTTCAAGATATGTATGATTAGTAATATAAGAAAGAGAAAAGTATCACAAATGAAGACAACAAATTGAATCTTAGTGTATTACATTGGCTAATGGCAGCAACATTCAACTCAAATCCTTCATGAATGTTTTTTCTACTAACTATTGCAATGTTCCTTATTTATTAATAATAGGTTTTATATATATTTCTCTTTTACAAGTCAGTTATGGACAATACAATGGAATGCTAATTGTATCAATAAGGTTATTACATTAATTATTAAAATATGTTTATATTTTCTAATAAGTTGTGACTTTTTATAATTTTTTTTCTCATTCTTATTTTGCTGCTGTTTGTTTTAATTTCCTGAAGACAGGGTATATTTATTTTATCAAATTCTTACACCTATCATAACCAAATTAAACTTTCATATATATATATATATACATATATATAGGAGGGGGAGGTAAAAGCAACACTCCTCGGGAATGGTCATAGCACAATCCCTTGTTCTTCATCTCACTCCTTTTGGTATTTTTACATGCACACACACCCAGTGTGTTTCTCAAGTGGCAAGGTCCAGCACTTGAAACATGTGGAATCTGACTGCTTCAACCATGAGGCCATAGAGAGAGCCTCATATCTATTTTCATCATGAATAGTTTTGAATTTCAAAATTGCTGTTATTTCTCCCAGACTTTGATTTTATACATTGTGTTTCCTTCATAAATTACAGGCAATGCTAATGTCTTTCTTTCATTCTATAAGTATAAAGAATTTCACATATTTCTGTAATATGAATATAGGAGAAAATATGCTAGAATAGAGTAAGGACCTTACTTGCTTACAGAAATAGCCATTGTTTCTCCAGTTGTGAATTCAGAAAATTTCACTTCTCACTAAAGTGTTTTTAATCTTTGTGAACAAAAGGACCAAGCCAAACCAAAATTTTTTTGAGATGTCAATACATATGGTATTAAGTTTTTAGGTATGTGGCTCCCAATGATGTACCATGGCAATAGATCCTCTGAGAAATGGAATATCAAAAAAAAAAAGCAATGTACTCAAACTATTTGAGGTTTTTTTTTTTTTTTTTTTGCACAGTATTATTGGAAGTAAATGTAGTGAAACTATGGAAAAAAAGGAAAAAGACCCTCAAAAGATTTAAGTTTTATATGAAACTCATCTCAAGACATTTTGCTCACATATTCTGAGTTCTGGCTTTCAAGTTGAGTTTTCCAATGTTAATAATGTAAACAGAACTGGCACACACATGCACATTAAGATGAATTGTAATTATTATCCTTTTGCCAGTAACTACCATCACGTTCTCATTCCCTGTGTGAATTTATTTAAAAGAAAATATACTTTTTGCAATGGCTATTTGCAGTTTAAAAATAAACTTAAATAAATAAATAAATAAACTTCATTTTTCTAAGGGAAGAAAAAAAAAGTAAGTGTAAATACAAGCATTTTGGGACCAGAGCAGGTCTAGAATTATCTAAAGAATACCAACTACTAGTGAATGTGAATCTATACTCACTGGAACCACTGCATTTCTCTGTAAGTTGTTCCCAAACTTGTGGTTTAAACATACTGTTTATAGGATCAAAAATTCAGTAGTATTTTTAAATTTTAATTTAGTTTATACATCCAATCACTATACATCACTGCATCTTATAAATTGAGTTTACCCAACATGAATATGTTTCACACCAGTCCAGCTGGAGATACCACACACGTTATGATCAACAGATAATCATTATAGAGTTTCTTTTTGTAAGTCATTACTTATTCACAGAGGAATTCTAGTGTTTGTTTTATGAGAAGATTCTGTGTTAAAAAGGGATTTAAGTATATAAGATTATCTATACTGTTTTATGAGAAGTTTCTGTGGTAAAAGGGATTTAAGTATATAAGATTATCTATAAATGGGCACAAAAAATTGAATACTATAATGAGTTACAATGAGCATTTTCTGATGTAGATTTGTTAGAACTTATTTTTAATTAATTAATTAATCAATTTAGATCTTTACTCTAGGGTGCATGCACTCACTGGTGAGACAGAGAGACAAAGTGAGAAATGACTCTCTTGGGGCATGGCCATGCAGTAATCCCTTTTCCTCTATTCTTCTCTTGGGATTTTGGGCTTGCATTCATTCGTGTCCTGAGTGAGCTTAAGTTGGTGGGTCTGGGACTTGAACTGCAGTTGACTAAGTGAGAGTCCAACGAGGTAACCATTTTGCCATCTGCTGGTCCCTACAGCATATTTTTAGTAAAATTCTTACTGTATGACATAAATATGTAGTCAGTGATTTTTTTTAAGTTTATTTTATCTATTTCATCCATGGGCAAGAGACAAAGAGAAAAAAACCCAGAGAATATCCACAAAATGTCTTGGGATCCCACCAAACCCCAGCTTCAGTCAGCCCCACATCATGTGCATGTGGCCAGTGTACTCAGGGAAGTCTGGATGAGAATCTAGAACAGTCCATGTGAGTCAGTTTCTCAATATGTTACATTTTACCACTTCATCGCTATTCATCGCCCTATCTAGTCTGATGGGTTTAAATATGAAGTGACTGACTTAGTGGGTTTTTTGTTGTTGTTGTTATTGTTGTTTTTTATTCTTAGCAACATATTCACGCACACATATGCCCTCATACTTTTTCATTGTTGTATACAGTCCACTTGCTTGTGTTAGAGTCTTGAGATAATTTATGAGCATTTAAAATAATAACTAGATCAATTAACGGTATGTCACTAGCTCATATATATTGGATTAAAAGCATAACTCTAGACGAGTATCTTATGTTACACATAATTCTAAAAGTCATGCTTTGCAATATTACTGATTCTTATATGTGCCGCTCAACTTGTCTTGGTTTTAACTTCATTATCACATCTCTGAACTTAATATTTATTTTCTTTTTCTTTCTGAGCCAGTAAAGAACCTTCCACAGAGAACTATGTAAGTTTGATATTGCTTTTGAAATGATGTGGACATGAGTTATCCTACAAACAGGAGATAGTATGGCCATTCAAAACCCAGAATTAATTAGATACACAAACAACTGATTCTTTCTAAAATCTTGATTTCTTGTTTTTTATTTGCCAGTGGGTATGTGTGGTTACCAGAGAGAAGCAAAGAGTGGGATCTTAAGAATACATTTCCCAATGTGATGTGGTCATTTTGCAGTCCCTTCTTTATTTCTCCTTCTTGTTGGGAATTTGGACAAATATGCACAGGCACCCAGCATGTTTTTCTTTTCCTTTCTATCTTTTTTTTTTTTTTTCTTTAGGATACATGTACCTACCAGGGAGACAGAGACAGAAAGTGAGAAAATCACCCCCTGGGTAGATGACCACATCACAGTATCTTTTCCTCCATTCTCCTCTTGGGATTTTGGACACACGTGTACACACACCTACATGAGTTTCAAGCTGCCTTGTTTGGTACTCAAATCACTGTTGACCATGTGGAAGTCCAGCACCTTAACCACTATGTCACCTACTGGCCCCATACCATTTTCTTCATGGGATTAAACTAAATTAATATATTAGAGACAGAACAATTTGCATAGACAACCTAATAATGAGAAATTTTAATTCCCAGAGCATTATAAACAGAATGTATATTGAGTGAAATTCTCCTTTTTCTCTCCCAATGTTTCTCAAATGAAGCATAAGGATATTTAGGGTAGGAGACATTTTACTGTCAAATGCACTGACAGACCACTCTGCCACTTTGATCCTCTAGGAAATTCTAGTATATTTATTACCACTTAGGCATAAAAAAAATATCATATTTATAGGTTTCTAAAAGCCACCATAGAAGCATATTGCTGTCTGATGCACTTGGCAACTATACAAAGTTTCCTTTTACTCCTATAATGGTGACCAACACCTACCAAGGCATTACACCAAGTATAAAGAAGTTAAGGTAACAGGAGACAATGGTTTTGCAATCAAGTATTACATAAATATCAAGTAGAGGAGGAAAGAGAACTAGAAAGCCCTGGATTACCCTTCAGGGATGGAGATTTGAATTTAACAACAAACTCATAAAATATCTCTGTGAGAAAAATCAGAAAATAAATAAAACTGTTCTATAAATGGGATGAGCATGAAGCCAACTACCTGGAAACCCAGTAGGAAATTCTATCTTTTTATCAGAGCCTTTCTTTCTATCTTCAGCTAGTGGAAGCGCTCAACTCTTATTGTCTCTTTGAAAAGAAAAGAAAAAAAATTATGTAGAAAGTACATCCAACTGATATTTAAGGGGGCTGACTAAGGAACAGGTGGCTGTCTGACTGTATCCAAGTGTGAAGAGAAATGAAGCACCAGATGGGAGTCTGAGAACACAGATATTAACCTTGCATCATACTCTATAGTACAGTAAACAGATACTAACTGGGAAACCCAAGACCATGATTTAGTACACAAAGAAAAGCCACAATATTGCAGACAGACACCAGGGGGTGCACCTGAGTAGAAACCAGTGAACAGCTTAGAAAGACTGTAGAAACCCAGAAAGAAGGCATACTCAGAAAGCATTTGGGCTGTTTACAGGATCTCTAGTTGGGCTATATAAAGTTCTTTTTTTATTTCTATTTTTTTGGAAAGCAGACTACAAAGTATGGAAGATTTGGCTGATTCTTCAGTTCTCAAAATCCCCAAAACAAAGAAATACCTACAGAAACAAAATTGAACCACCATGACACATTTAAAGAACCATTTAAACCTCCATAAGCTAAATATAAAAATAAAATGATGTATAATTCCAAAGAATTCAAAATTACTGTTATGACAATGTTCCATGAATTATAAGGGCACCAATAGACAACTACATGAAATCAAGAAAATTAGGTATGAATAAAATAAGACTATGAACAAAGAAATATACACTTGAACAAAACAGATATCTACAAAAAAATGCAATAATTGAACTTAAAAATTCATTGAAGGATTCAGAGCAGACTATATAAGGCAGAAGAAAGAATCAGTGAATTGAACAGGACTACTGAAATTACTGAATTTAAGAGAAAAATTTTAAAAAAGAGTAAAGCAGAATAAAGTGAGCCTGAGGGACTTACTGGACACCATTGATCTCAACAAATCTCACACTATGATAGTTCTAAAAGGAGAAAAAGTTAGAAGTGGCAGAACACATATTTGAATACATAATGGATCAAATTTTATAAATCTGAAGAAATGAATATACAAATTACAGAAGTTCAAAGACAAATCTAAAGAGACCCACACTGAGATATATCATTAACAAATTACCTAAACTTATAGATAAAAGAACGACTCTTAAGGGGCCAGAAGAGGCCTGAAATGGATACAGAAATTCCAGAAGTTCAAGGAATATCACCTGAGATATATCTAAAGAAATCTACACTGAGATATACCATTAACAAATTATCAAAAGTTATAGATAAAAGAAAGAATCTTAAAGGGCCTGATGGTGATGTAGCAGTAAAATGCAGTGCTCAGTGAGAAGTTCCTGGTTCGTGTCTGGAGACCTTACTGAATATGTCAGGCATGTATGTGCCTAGGATCTGAAGCTGACTGGGGCAGGGGATAGGTCACAAAGTCAATAAACTCTTGGGGTGTCTCTCTCTCTTTCTCTCTTTTTCTCTCTTCATGGAAGATGTAAATCAACTTCAAAAAAATTTAACATACAAGAGAGATTTTTAGATTATTGGAAAATTTCTTAGCAGAAAGCTCATGGGCTAGATGGAATGAGATAATATATCCAAAATAATGAAAGGAAAAAATAAATAAATAAATAAACTGAAAACCACAAAGTAACCATGAAAGTAAATTAATAAAAAAAAAAATTGCTACAGCAATATCACTTCTGGGAATATACCCAGAGGATAGGAAGGCACTCAGTTGGCAAAACACTTGGACATTTATGTTTATTGCTGCATTATTCACAATTGTTAAGACATGGAACTTTACTGGAATGTCCAAGAACAGATGAATGGATTGAAAAAGTGTAGCACATATACACTTCAGAATACTACTCAGCCATTAAAATAAACAAACAAACAAATAGAAAACAACAACAAGACCCTAGCATTTGATAGAAAGTGGACGAATATGAAGATTTACTGTTAAGTTAAACAAGCCAGCCTATGAAAGAGAAATGTTTTATGTTTCCACTCAATATATACTGAATATCTGTACTGTTAAGTTTGTGGTAATTTGTGATTCAGCAAGACAACATTAATGCACCCTGTACTTAAACAGTGTCTTTCAGAGGAGAAATCCCCCTGGAGTGGCAGAAACTGAAATATTGGACAATATAAAGCCATGGAAAACGACTGTGGATACAAGATACAGCATGGGAAGAGGGTGGAAATGGCAGAGGGGTGGAGAGAGGGAATCAAGTAGAAAAAGGAAGAAGCAAAAATTTAAGAAACACAAAATGGAAAATTACCTGTTGATATTATGTATGGTAATATCTGTGATTAAGCCAATTTACAGCATATTCTGGATGGGAAAATTCATTTCGTATGCTGCAGTGACATATAGTGATTGATTGTAAAATAAAAATAATAATAGAAAGAAATTGCTACAATTTACTACACTTTTCAGACATATAATAGGAAATCATGGTCAGAAGGTATTCTGTAAATATGAACTCTGAGCTACTAAAAAAGTGAAATATGTATAGCTAATAAAGCAATAAAAGAAATTAGAATTGAATCATACAGAAATATTAAATACAAAAGGAACCATGTGAGAAAAGGAGAAAAAGAACTGACAGCATTGCTTGAAAACAAATATCAAGATGGCAGATTGAGACCTAAATGTCTTGAGCACAGCTGCCGTGGCTCAGTGATAGCTCAATGCTCTGTGGTGCTGGACCATATGGAAGACTGGAATTTGGTTCCTGGGTCAGTCTGTACTTATCAGATGTGTGTTTGCATGCTAATGACCCTGTCTGTCTGAAAAGACGAGGAGGATCAGGGTTTGAGATCCATTGAGGATATTTGTCTTTGGCTCTTTCTCCCTCTGTCTCTATATCATGAAAGAAAAAAAAAAAAAAAAAAAGAACTTAAATTTAGATGAATAGATGTTGCATGTGCATGCATGCTCGAAATCCTGAGAGATGAATGAAGGAGAAGAGATTGTGGTGTGGCCCTCCTCCTGGGGGATGCTTCCTCAATTTCCTTCTCTCCATCTCTTTCTGGGTCTCTCCAGCAAGCATATGTACTTTATGGCAAAAACCTTATCTCTTTCTGTGTCTCTCCAGCAAACATGTACTTTATGGCAAAAACCTAAAAACAAAAACAAAATAACTATCTTACTTTCTCTCTCTCTTAAAAACAAAAATAAGAACAAAACAAAACCAAGTCAACAAACAAATATTTCTTGAAGGTAAAAATGAGGAAAAATTATTAGGAGATATTAAAAAAATTAGAATAAAAATCATGCCTACTATATATCTTATGTAATAAATGCATCCATAATAGATTTTAATTTTTCAATGATAAGAAGATGATTAAAGTAAGAAATTTATCAAAGAATGTGTTTAATCATCAGCTATGCAGAACTAAGTAATGTTTAAATAAGTGTGCTAGTCTTTATTACATGAAGCCCTTGGCAGTCATCACCTAGTGTTTTGTGATATAATTTGTCAAATGATCCTTAAACAGTTCATTTGTAGCTTGTAAGTCAATATTTGAGCATAGTCAGAGTGTCATTAGCTATGGATCATAACAGAATCAGATATGTCAGCTTACTTTTTAAAAAGTATTTTATTTAATTCCCAGGAGTCGTTTTCCATTTATTGTTGTAATACTAATATACCTTTCCCATTAGAAACTCCTTACTAATTGTTAAACCAAAGAAAAATGATTGTAGCTTATTCACCTTATGTTTTAATATGTCATGGTGTTATATTAACCTGGCTAATTGTGCCCTTTTCCACCATTTAACACTAAATTTATTAACTTCAGAGAAAAAAAATATGCTTATATAATCTAAGTCAAAAAGAATTTAATCTATTATTTCTATGTATGTGTGTTAAATCCACAGTGTAACCTGAATATGTTTATTCATTCTTTCTTTTGTAAATTGCTCCTATGGAGTCCCTATAGTTAAAGATGTGTAAAATGTTGGGACCAGCAGTTAGCATAATGGCTGTTGCTGGACACACACGTAGTCAACTGCGGTTTGCATCCCAGACCCAGTGCCTTAAAACTCATGCCAGGCGCGTGTGCGTGCGTGCCCAAGATCCCGAGAGGAGAATGGAGAAGGGATTGCAGTGTGGCCATACCCCCTGGGGGGTGATTTCTCGCTTTCTGTCTCTATGTCTCTGTCTGTCTGGCGAGTGCACGTGCCCTATGGCAAAAAACCTCACAAAAAACAAAACAAAAACAAAAAAAAACCAAAGATGTGTAAAATGTTAACAGTAGGCCACTGTTGTAAATCTATATTTTAAATGGCTAGAGTTCTTTGTCTGTGGATAAATAATTTTTTATCCAGTGAATGAAATATAGCTAGATGATCTCATAAAAAGGGACATTGAGAGACTTATCTTACTAAGCATTGTTAGGGACAATAAGGGACATTGAGAGACTTATCTTACTAAGCATTGTTAGTGCCAGTGATAAACAGTAACTTATCAGGAGTAGGCATAGTAGGTTATATGTCAGTAAAGCAGTTTTTTATTTTATGGACTTTTTTTTTGCTTTTTAACATTTAATACTAGCCATAATCCTAAATATATGGCATGAAAGAAAACATTGACCTCTTTAGAATGTTTTACGTAATGGACATGTTTTACATTCTAGAATGATAGGCATGATCCATTTTTTTGTAAGTACACTTCGTTGTAGACGATATTCTCATTTAAGTGTATTAATATAAAACTAAAACTACTTTTACTTCATTTGTTATATCTTTTCTCTGTTAAAAATCAACAATAGTCAGAACTGGCAGATGGTGTAATGATTATGTCCCTGGACTATCACATAGGCGACCGCGGTTCGAGTCCTGGACCTGATGGCTTAAAACTCATGCCGAGCATGTGTGCATGCGTGCCCAAGATCCCTAGAGGAGAATGGGAGAGAAGGAATTGCAGCATGGCCATCTCCCCAGGGGGAAAATTTCTCACTTTTTATTTCTTTCTCTGTCTCTGGCGAGCACATGCACCCTATAGCAAAAGCCTCTCAAAAGAAAATGATGGTATTTAATCAGAGTAGAATTTTTCAATCTATTGTAGTAACCATCTGTCATCAAGGATGAAGAAATGGCAAGTTTAGAGTTAATGATTCAAATCATACATACCTTCACTTTTACTGCTCAATTTAAACAAAAATATAGGAAAGGATCTTCAATAAGTTTTTGGAAAATGCATATTACAAAAATAAAAATCAAACCACTGCAGATTTTAAAATGTTTTATACCAAAATAAACTTGTGTTTTAATTCCATTATCCCACAAACTTTAAAAAGTATCCTCATATAATAACATAACGTTGATGCTTTAGTGTTCTTTATTCAAATATTGCATCTTCCAGTTTCATGATAGAGAGTACCTGAAGGAGAGAAAGAGACGTGCCTTCGGGTCTCGGTCTCGTCATGCTATGATCCCATTTCCCTATTTCTTCAGCTCCTCGGATTTTATACATTTTTCAAAAATTTTCTTTTATGACAATATGGACAAGAGAAAAAGATATATATAGACACAGAAAATATCACCTCTCTAATGCCAACATGATATATTAAAGAACTAATTAAGGCAATTAAACTGATTTTCTAATTTGTTTATACACACACACACACACACACACACACACACACACATATATATAGTTATTTTGCCAAAGGGTTCATACACTCACCAGAGAGAGAGATGATGAAAAGAGGGCAACAAAGCATCCCTCCAAGGGGCATGGCCACAACACAATCTTTCTCTTTTTCTTCCATTGTCCCCTTTTCTTAGGATTTTGGACACACACACTCACACGCACACACACATACCTGGGTTTTCTTTAAGATGTCGGGTCCTGGACAGGAAACATAGTTTGTCACATGGGATCTATTTGCCTTAACACAATGGGTTGCCCTACCAATTTTCTAATTATTAACGAATGTATTTTTTTTTATTATTATTTGTATCACTTGACTTCTTTCACATGTTGCCCAATGAAAACTAGATGTTTACAATTCAATTTATTATCACTTCTTTATTTTGATCAGCTTCATATTTAATCTGTTTCAGAGAATATTTTATTTTAATATTTAAGCATACTATATATTATAAAAGTAATATTTTTTATTTTTCTATTTTATTTTGTGTGTGTGTGTGTGTTTTACTGCTAGAGAGTCTACTATTTGGTATTCAATTCCTGCTTTTACTTTTTTGAAATCAGCAAAGGTATACTGAATATATATTTTTGTGATGCACATTTAAAAAATAGATACATGTATATTCTGTGTGGGATAATATTTATATGTGTATGCATACATGAGAGAGGTTAAAATATAGATATGTGTATATTCTATTTGGCATAGTATTTAAATATGTGTGTGCATATGTGAGAGAGTATGCATGCATTCACATTTTCTTCATTGCTCAATATTTTACCTTTTAAAAAATGGACACGTATATATTCTACTTGGATAACATAATTGCACATATGCCTGAGCATAAGTGTGTGTGTGCACCTTTCTTATTATATGTTCAATCTTACCATTTTTTTTAAGGTTTTTGCCATAGGCTATGAGAGCTCACCAAAGGGAAACAGAGAGAGACAGTGAGAAGGCAAGTGAGAAATCACCCCCCCAGAGGAGATGGATAAAACGCAGTCTCTTCTCCTTCTTTCTTCCCCTGGGATATTGGGCACTCACACACACATGCCTGGTGTTATTTTCAAGTCGCCAGGTCTGGTACTCAAACTACCATTAGCCTTGTTGGAGTCCAGTGCTATAACCACTATACCACCTGTTGTCCCCTCAATTACATCATTCTTAAAGACTGTAATTTTCCTAAGTGTCAAATATAAATATTTTCTAAGCCATGGTTTTTATTCCCTTTATTTGCTTAGGGATGTAAGCTATTTAGTTCGCTTCTTTTAACTCTAAAGCAATATAGTTAGACACTTACTAAAAATCTCACTTGATTATTCTATTAAATGTTAACCAATATTGTTAAATTGAACTTGCAGTTTTTGTCCTCTTGACTCAAAATCTGCTTTTTATCAAACATTTACATCTTAAATTAATTGCAACAAAATTATAGATTCAGGCCCAGCCTCTATGGCATAGTTGATAGTGTGTCTGACTATCAAACTAGAAGTCTCACGCTGACAGCAATTCGAGTCCCCAGCTAGGTTGACCTGAAAATAGACCAGATACATGTGCACATGCCCAGGATCCTGGAAGGCTGGAGGATAGAGAAACAAAACTGCAATGTGATTGAGCCTTGTAGAGGTCTTTTTCCCTCTTTGATGCCCAGGCTCTACCATGAATAAAAACAAATGCAAAGACAAAACTCCAGCTTCTAAACCATTTTATTTCATTATGGAAGAATTTAGTAAAATTCAATAAAATAAATGACCAGAAAAAAAGATATTTAAAAATTATATAAATGCAAGCTCAGATTTCTGGTTTTTAAACTAAGAAGCAAAGATTTGGTGTTTTCGTTTTTTTTGTTTGTTTGTTTGTTTTTTTGGAGAGGTTTTTGCTATAGGGTGCGTGCACTTGCCAGAAAGAGAGAGACAGAGAGACAGAGAGCGAGAAATCACACCCCAGGGGGAGTGGCCACGCTGCAAATCCCTTCTCCTCCATTCTCCTTTTGGGATCTTGGGCATGCATGCACATGCGCCCAGTGTGAGTTTAAGTCACCGGATCTGCGATTTGAGTCACAGTCATCTATATGGGAGCCCAGCAACATAATCATTACACTAACTGTTGGTCCCAATATTTGGTGTTTTCACTCACAACTAGACAATAACTTTCAGGATGCAGCTGAAATCTGTGAGGATAAGGAAATCCAGATAGTAAAAGCTGAGATAGCATTATCTTAAAGAAACCATTAGTTATTAACTAGTAATAAGGTAACTTGGACAAATTACTGGAAGCCTTGTGTGGGCAAGTGTGAGAAAAAATGTGAATACTATGGCTTTAAAGAGGAATTCAAATGTTATCGATTTTATTTTCAGAAACCTCCCTGAGTTCTCACAACGAAGAGCTAAGAATAATCCCCTTATGATTCTAGTAGAGGTAGGAAAGAGTTATAGCTGTGAAACAGACACATAATATTCTTCATAACCAGGTTTACCTTCCGTATACAAAGAGTTTACCAGAAATTTACACTAACCAGGAGAATAGAATTTCCTCAATCCCAATGCAATATAGATTCCCTGTCTCTGTTGGTGGTTTGGGAGATGCTAAGAAACACTCATGAAGTTCACAACTCAGAGGTGCAGGTCCACTCAGAGACTAAGATTTAATATTAAGATTGCATTGTAGAGTGCTACTTCTTTTTTTAAATGCTATTCAGTATTATAATCTTGTTTATATTACATTGAATCACATATAGCTTTACAGTGCATTACATTTCTTGTTCTAGAAGGAATACAATGCATATCAGTCAAGACAAAGACATTACTATCCACATCATCATCATAAAATAGATTTTCATCATTTAATAAAAGGATGAAAAAAGATTAAACATTCGATCACTACATATCATTTTGCTTATAAAAACAATCTACCCAATATGAAATACTTCTTAGACAAGTCCAGTTGAGACTACCCAATATGAAATACTTCTTAGACCAGTTCAGTTGAGAATACCATACTTGTTATCATCAACAGGTAATAAACCATCTTTGTATCCCACTAATGTCATGACTCGTTATTTATTCTCTTGCTATCTTTCTCTATATTCTTCCCTTCTCCCACCCTGTTACACACTGTCTTCAGCATCCCTAACTATTTTCACTGCTTTTATGCCTCCAATATTTCGATCTCTGCCATAAAGTGTGGATAGTTGGTATATATGAAGTGGACACATACATTATCTTTCTTTCATAGCCTGGCTTGCTTCGCTCAGCAATAGGTTCTCCATATTTGACCACTTTCTATCATATGCCAGGGTCTTGTTCTGTTTTGTGGCTGAGTAGTATCCCATAGAATATATGTGCCAGACTTTTTCAATCCATTCTTCTCATTGTAGACATTTGTGTTGGTTCCATGTCTTAGTAAACATGAATAATGCTGCAATAAACATTGATATGCAAGTGCTTTTCTGACTAAGCATTCTTCTGTCCTTTAGGTAGATACCCAGAAGTGGAAATGCTGAATCAAATGGTAGTTCTATTTATAGATATTTTAGGAACCACCATATTATTCTCCACAATGGCTGAACCAGTTTACATTCCCACCAACAGTGTAGGAGAGTTCACCTTTCACCATATCCCCACCAACACTTATCAATTTTTATATTTTTATTCTTCACCTTATCTTACCACAGCACCAACAGACCTCCAGATTAATAATAGTGAAAGTTATAGTAATAACGGAAAGAGATGTAAGAAGCTGACTCCATCTAAGGAGAAGTTGTGGCAAAACTCAAAGACAACAGGGGAAACAAAAACAAGGACATTAGAGGAATATGAAGACTGCTACCTCCAGCTAGAACACACATTAAAGATAGCCTAACTCCTAAACATAAAATTTTATGCTAAATGCTTATTTACCTCAGTTTCTATTACTTCATATATCTGGTCTTCAATGCAAAAATACATAGGGGTGCTGAAAGGCCAGAAAAAAATACAATATAAAGAGACAAAGTGGAAATCAAAGTCAAACTCTTACATGACACAGATTATGGAATTATCAAAGAATTGAAAATAAATATGACTACTATATTTAGAGATATTCTGGGGAAAATAGAAAACATGCAAGAACTGATGGACAATAGAAGGAGGATATGGAAATTCCAATAAAGAATAAAGATGGGTGGGACCAGTCAATGGCAGTGGTTAGGGTGGCTAGATCCTGCATGCCTGACTGAACGGTACAAGTCCTGGACCCAGTGGCTTGAAAAGCATGACAGTCACATGTGTGAGCATGCTCTAAATCCCAAGAGGAGAATGGAGGAGAAAAGATTGCAACATGGTCATCCCTGCTAGGGAGTGCTTTCATATCTTTTCTCTCTCTCCTCCTCTCTCTTTCTTTCTCCAGCAAGTGCACATGTGCTATAGCAAAAACAAAAACAAAAGAAGAATAAAAATAGTAGCAGCCCGTGGCTTGTGGGTTTAATGAGCTGGATTCCACCAAACATGTGGTTCTAATCTACCTGACAGCTTGAGGAGCATACTGGACACCTATGTGTGCATATGCCTAAAATTCCCAAAGGAGGAAGAAATAGAGAAGGATTACCAGCATGATTGTGCCCAATGGGAATGCTTCATTGCTTAAGAAAAGAATTCTCTCTTTCTCTCTCTTTTCTCTCTCCTCTCTCTCTCTCGGAAGCACACACACCCTCTGACAAAATCAAAACAAACAAAAATGAATCAAGGAGAAATTCTCAGAAATTTAAAGTACTGAGTAAAAAATATCTTTGATAGATTTATCAGTGAACAGAATATGATCAAAGAAGAAGTAGCAATCTTGAAGTCAATAGAAAATTACCAAATTAAAATGAAATTAGGAAAAAAAATCCTCAATCCCCAAATCTAAATCATTAATGGATAATTTCAAAAGATGTATCACATATGAAATGAATATACTGAAAAAATTGTACAGAAATATTTGAAAAATAAAAATAGAAAATTCTCTGAAATTAATACAAGCACTCTTTTCTTTTGGAGAGGTTTTTGCTATAGGGTGCGTGCGCTCACCAGACAGACAGAGAGAGACAGAGAGACAGAAAGTGAGAAGTCACCCCCCAGGGGGAATGGCCATGCTGCGATCCCTTCTCCTTTCTCCTCTTGTGATCTTGGGCACGCACGCACACACACTCGGTGTGAGTTTAAGCCACCGGGTCTGGGACTTGAACCACGATCGACTACATGGGAGTCCAGCAACATAGCCATTATGCTAACTGCTGGTCCCATGACAGGCACTCTTTTTTTTGGAGAGATTTTCACTGTAGAGCGTGTGCGCTCGCCAGACAGACAGAGAGAGACATAGAGACAGAAAGCGAGAAATCACCCCCCAGGGGGGATGGTCACACCACAATCCCTTCTCCTCCATTCTCCTCTCGGGATCTTGGGCACACACGCACATGCGCCTTTAGGCACCGGGGCCTGGGACACGAACCGCGGTCGACTACGTGGGAGTCTAGCGACATAGCCATTACGCTAACTGCTGGTTCCCATGACAGGCACGCTTAAGATTAATGTCATGTGTCAACTTTACTGGGTCACAAGGTACCCAGAAATTTGGCCAAACATTATTCTGGATGTGTTCCTGAGGGTGTGTGTAGTCCCCAAATCCTATGGAAATGATGAAATAGAAGAGATTACATTTTGACCATACCCTACTTGAGTGTGCTTTCTCCCTCTCCCTCTCTTCTTTTGGGCACATTTTAATAGCACACACATCCCGGGGGTGGAGGGGGTGGGGACTCAAGCAGCTCAGGACCTATCACTTTTCTTTTTTTTTTTTTTTTAAGAGAAATTTTTGCTATAGGTTGCATGTGCCCACTGAAGAGACAGAGAGAGACAGAGAAACAGAGAGTGAGAAATCACCCTCCCCAGGGGGGAGCTCCATACTTCATTTCTTTCTCTTCCTTTCTCCTCTCAGGATATTGGGCACACACGCACACACACCCAGTGTGAGTTTTAAACCATCAGGTCAGGGACTTGAACTGCAATAAATTATGTGGGAGTCTAGTGAAGTAACCACTAGGTCATCTGCTGACCCCCCTTTTTTTTAAGTGAGATTTTTCTATAGGGTGTATTCACTTGCTGGGGAGACAGACAGAAAACAAAGACAAAGCAAAAACTCACTGCCTGGCAATGACCATGTCACAATCCCTTCTCCATTCTCCTCTCAGAGTTTTGTGGACACATGCACACGCACCCGGTGTGTTTTATGCTGCTGGGTTGATATCCGAACTGTGGTCAATTACTTGGGAGTCCAGCATAATAATCATTATGTTATCTGCTGTTCCCATATTTTTAAATCTTTTATTCTTACATTCTAGCAAGGTGAAATGGTCCAGGTTCATTTTGCATAGTTGCTGCTACACTGTATGACCAGGCATTTCTCCAAGGGGCCCTGGTTCCTTTTAAAACATAATGATATTGAAATCTAAATTATGGATGATAGGTATGTTCATTACTACTGGAGTGCCATTGCTTACAGGTAACTGCAGCTGACAGAACAAGGAATATACTGACCTGTGTATAAACACATATCTGTAAATATGCTTCTGTTTAACCCTCTGTATGTATATTAAACTAAACATGAGTTCAGAGTGATGTCTCCAAATCTCATACATCAAAATGGATCATCTGGTCTCCTCCTCTGTCTATAAACTTACACTCTAACAGTGAAAACACTGAATCCTATCACTCATTTACATCATTTTTAGATTCCTATATGCAAGATTGATAGTATCAAAATTGTTAACCTATACCTCGGTGGTGACTTCCTTACCAACCAGAGTACAGTGCTTATGTACAAATTCTTTTCTTCATTGAATCACAAGTTCTACTCATTTCCAGGTTTGCTTAGGGCAGCACTTTGTCTTTCAGCCTCTTTCAGTGCAGTTGTTTCATGTATGTGCAAACCAGATTGCTTTGTCACATTCTGCATTTTATGTAGGTGTTCTTCTGACCTTGTAAATACTTAATTTTTTCCTAATTTGCATACATTAAGGTTTCCTTTTAGCGCTTTAAAGATCCATGGATTTTGACAAATGCATAGAGTCATGTATCTACCTTCTCTCTATTCCACAGAAAATTTTATTCATTCAGTATCTTGATACATGATGAAAATGTCACTTTACATCTCTCTATTCCACAAAAAATTTTAACCATTCAATATCTTGATACATGATGAAAATGTCACTTTACCTCTGGTTTACATCTTTGAAACACATAGCCTCAGGTTAATCATGACAAACACATCAGACAAATCTCAGTATAGGAACATAGAACTGGAAGCATTTCTGTGAAATTCATGAGCTATACTCCTCAGCACTCTCCAAATAATAAAGAAAGAAATTTTTAGAAAATGTCACCATCTGGAAGAGTATAAGGTCCCATGATGACTATAAATGCAGTAAGTTCTCCTGTGAGTCCTAAAACATTAAAAAGAATATTAGGTAAAAACTGAGGAAATAAATGAAGTGTAGATCTTAGTAATAATGTATCACTGTTGATTCATTTCTTGTATACTTTTTCATGCATATGTGAACTCTGTACAATATTTCCACTCTCTCTGTAAGTCTGAAATAGCTCTAAAATGTAAAGTCAGTCTTCATAATATTAGCCAGTTTCCAAACCTGTCTTAATATGGCTATCACTGAAAAATGAGACTCAACCAACCTTTGTTGCTGATTTGCTAAACATTTTTTAAAATTACTTTAATTTAGTCTGGTAATGTCTCAGTAATTGCATACATGTTTTCAGTAATAATCAGCTCAGTAATGGTTTTGTCAGGCTTTTATTCACTTTACTTGACGGCCAACAGCGTGTTATGACAAGTTGTCACATGTGACTAGAAATATCGTGTTAAACAAGATGTTGACCCATCTGCACCCTATTGTAAAGTCAGATTGATCACTCACTTAGAAGTCACGACATTCATAAATGCCTATAAAAAGCTTTTATTTTAATTCTTATTCTCAATTGCTATGTTTTAACTACACAATCAGTAACAGAATTTTTTTCTGCCTGAATCCAGTCCCTGGACCACACTTACAGTAGCACTGTTCTAAGGAGATGAAAACTTAACACAGCATCTAAATGTTTGTAACTGCTTTTCATTGAATAGATTTTTACTGCCTCATTGAGCACCAACAACATTTCAGTTATGTAATAAATCAAACATTGACAGAGTTCCTGCTCAGTAGTTCTGTAATAAAACAGAAAGAGAAATAAGCAGAAGAAATAATATAATTATATACATTCAATGGTATGGCAAGAAAAAGAGAGGAAGACTTCGAAGCAAAGAGGTATTTGTCCCCACATGGCTCATTTGTATACCTGTCATATTAGTGTCTTTCAGCTAAAACCTATCTACAAGTGAAATGTAAACAAATGAACTACCAGGCATTACACAGGGCTAATACTATATTAAGTATATGTTTCTGAAGAGTTTTCTGTTATTTCTGATGTGAGAACACCTGCCTTGACAACATTCAAAGGGATTGCATGCACTTGAATATTTTATAACTCTATTATTTTTCTTCTCATTGAAGCCTTTACTAGTAGTATAATGAATACATAAGTAGAAAGGGCTTTGCAAGTTATCATCATGGCGTATTTATAGCTATTTCAGTAATATTTTTATCATACAAAATGACAAGAAAGATTTTTTTGTAGTTCTTTCTGATAATCTGACTTGTGAGATTTTTGTTGAATTAAAATATTTCAATATTATTCTAATACTTATTTTTCTAGTTAAACAATGTTTATTGAATTTAAATATTAAGAATGTTATTCTCAACTTAATAATAGTGTCATTATAATCTTTAAAATAATATTTAATAATTCATGCTATGAGAAAGTTTCCCACTGTCTTAAACTTTTGGAGAAGTTTTTTTATTTGCCTATTTTAATTATATAAATTATTTCAATTCATTAATAAATTATAGATAAATTGTGCACTATAATAACTTATTATTTTACTCAATAAATGCAATACAAAAATTATTTAAATATTTGTTATCAGCACTAATTACATTTTTATTATTCATCCCCCTCACTTGGTCATATTGTGATAGCATGCTTCTATGATAAAAATTAATCTGTACAATCATTGAGGACAGTACCCTATAGTCAGAAATTAGGACAATACCAAAAATATAACATTTAATTAATATTTGCTGAATGATTTAGTGAATGAATGGATTCGAACACTGGTTCTATTGTTAACTATCCATAACGATATTGTCTTACCTCATTTGGCCAACAGATATACAGGAAACCGGGAGTTTATATAGAAACAGTTTCATTAATTTACAATAGTTGCAGCTGGAAACAGCGAAGGCATAGGCCTGGCATCAGGCTGACCTACTACATGGTTGATGAAAGCACAGAGGGTGACAGGCACATCAGAGAGAGAAAACTCTCTTTTACAACAACCAGATTTCACAAGAGCCAACTTCTCACGGATTCTAAAACTCACTGGGTCTCACAAGACATTACTAACCTATTCATGAGAGTGCTGCCTCCATGATGCAATCACTGTGAACCAATCAGTGCCCATTAGGCCTTGCCAACTCTGAACACCAAACCCCAAAACCTGTCATTTTGGGGGATAAACCATGCTCCGAACCAGAATATTTATCAGAATACTTTGAAAATGTTTGTTATGTGTAATCTAATCAATTATACTGTGAGTCATCCTTTTGACAGCTGTTCCTATGAGTCAGATGTTTCTGCCTGCTATACTCTGCTGTTCCTTTAACCATATGACATTGTCTGGATTTATGAACTACAGATAGCTAGATTGATGTGACTGTCCACAAGGTCCTTCAGAGTAGTCGCTGTATTTGGTATTTGTTTAATCCAAAGTAGGTTCTATTCATTTAACAAGCTGATACTTCCATGTGTGTATACACGACCATTATTGATGTAGAAATGTATGGGGATTTTTAAACAAGTAAGGTATATTGAAGAATTAAACTGTATTTTAATCATTAATTTTGCTGTATTAAAAGCCCCATCCTCTTCTCCTCCCCAGTGCGTATGATTGGTTAAAATCATGACAGGATGAAGAAATAGAGATGGGATCGTGATTTGACTATGCCCCGTTCAGAAGTGCCTTCTCTCTCTCTCTCTCTCACTACCTATCTATCTGTCTGTCTCTTTATGATGAGGGCATGGCATATAACATTTGGCAATTAAAATAAGTATGCAAATAAATAAAATGAAAAATAGTAAAAAAAAAATATCTGCTATGTAGTTATGCCCCATATACTCACTATAGTCCCAGTGAGTCAAGAAATACTCCAAAGGTTTTTTCCCTAAGCAGTACAAAAATAGAATTATTATTTGTGAAGATCAGGAAGACCATAAGAGAAGCAGGTTTGGAAGAGAAGATACAGGTTTTCTTTAGATGTGTTAGTTTGAGACATTCTTTAGATTTTCATATTGAGAATATTAAGTCGGTACTAATATATATTATTGGTAGTTAGAAAGTGCTGTGCTGATGGGACCATCAGTTTACATAATGGCTATGTCGCTGGACTCCACGTGGTTGACTGTGGTTCAAGTCCCAGACCCGGTGGCTTAAACTCAAACTGGGCGCGTGTGTGTGCATGCTCAAGATCCTGAGAGGAGAATGAAGGAGAAGGGATTGCAGCATGGCCATCCCCCCTGGGGAGGGGAGATTTCTCACTTTCTGTCTCTCTGTATCTCTCTATCTTTCTGGCAAGCACACACACCCCACAACCAAAAAACTCTCAAAAAAAAAAAAAAAGTACTGTGCTGGAAATACCAATTCAGGAAATATCAAGTTATACATATTTAAAGAATGAATGAAATCACAGTTATTAGTATCTGTAAAAAATAGTTAATATCTATAAAAAAAAGTATTGATGGGAGAATTAAGAAAGAAGTTATAAGAAAATAGAAAAATGGTCAAAAGAAATAACATCTAAGACAACAGGAAGAAAGAAGCTTTTCAGAAGGAGTAATAGTCAATGTTGACAAGTGCACATTGATAAGTGCACACGAGTACTGTATCACTGAATTTATTCATCTGGATATTATAGGTGACCTTGACAAGTACAGTTTGATAGGATGATGGATATGATTATAAGGACATTGAGAAAGTCTGCCAGTAGTGTGGTGGTTAATTGGTCAACTGCACAGTTCAAGTCCCAGGTCCAGTGTCTTGAACATGATGGTGTGCTTGCCCAAAATCCTGAGAGTATAATGTAGGAGGGGGATTGTGACATGTACCCCTCAAATGTGATTCCTCACATTTCCTCTCTCAAGCACATGCATCCAATAACAAATTTAAATATAAAATAAAAAAGAAAGAAAATTGAGAATGAATGAAAATAAAACACCCAAATTAGAATAAAGTCACATTTTTTCTTTTTTGGAGAGATTTTTGCTATGGGGTGCATGCGCTCACCAGACAGACAGAGAGAGACAGAGAGATAGAAAGTGAGAAATCACCCCCCATGTGGGATCGCTACACCGCAATCCTTTCTCCTCCATTCTCCTCTCGGGATCTTGGGCACGTATGCACACGCGCCCGGTGTGAGTTTAAACCACCAGGTCCAGGACTCAAATCGTGGCCAGCTACATGGAAGTCCAGTGACATAGCCATTATACTAACTGCTGGTCCCAATATAGCGACATTTTTTAAGTATTCTTATTAAAACAGAAATCTGGGACACAAGTTGAAAACACAAATGGAGTCATCATATGGAAACTATCATAGGATATTTTTCTGTGCTAATGGGAAAAATTCATTTGAGATGGAAATTATTCTAATGCAGAAGATATGGTAAATTACAGAACGTCATTTGGGTATGTTTTATTATAAATTATTTTAAAGTCTTATTTAAAATTATCAATAATTAAAGGCAAAAGTAAACATTATAGTCTTCATCTTTCTGTTTCAAATAAAAAGTGGCAGAAAGAAATATCTGAGGAAAATACGTAGTCTCTAAAACATGTGTTCATTGCTCTGATTAAAAAAAAATAGTTACGCTATTAGAGAAAGGACATAAATGTTAACATAAGAAATAATTCATTATTGTAACCATTCCTCAGATATCTTGAAATTAGATCATGCCATAAGATCATTTATCACTGCAACCTCATTTTTAAAGCATTCAAAAACAAGGATAATAGTGGAAGTTTCAAAGATGTATATCCAATATATGAAGCAACAGTAAAGATTTATGTTCCCAGTGGAATTACATGAGTCAAGTTGACGTCTTGGTCGATTAAAGATTCTACAACAGCTCAGATTTCAGTTTTTAGTGAACTTCATGTCCAAGACTCTCATATAATTTACACCTATTAGAAGTACCTGTCAGATAAAGATGGCATTAGGTTCATCACAATTCAGATTGCCAGGTTTCTTTTAGTTTCACCAGTTTCATCTTGGTGAGCACTAACTTGATTGTATTAATAGTTACTGAGCTCTTATAGCCCAGGTTCTGTACTAAGAGCTTTACATGGATCCTCTCATTTAAGAAAGGGAAAATATGTGACTCTCAAGTGGTGAAGTAGTTAAGGTGCTGGACTCCCTGCGGCTTGAAACTCCTGCTTGTTCATGCATGCCCCAAATCCCAAGAGGAGAACGGAAGAGAAGGGATTATGGTGTGGCCATCACCCCGAAGGGTGATTTCGCACTTTCTGTCCCTCTGACTCTCTCTCTTTGGCAAGCACATACATCCTATAGCAAACACTTATTTTTTTAATAAAAGGAAAAATAAACCAAAGTTAAGAGTGTTTAAGGAACGGATTATGGTTATTTACCTAGTTTGTACTATGTTTGAAATTTGAATTCAAGAATCACTCTCTAAAATCTGAATACTCAAACTGCTTTAGGCAGAGTCTTGCTGTGTGGCAATCCTCCTTTCATGGCTTTACAAGTTGTTGGGACAAGCAGGGTTCCACCACAGCTGGCTTTTAGGCACTACAGCTGGTGCAACCTTAGAGGTCATTTTAAAACTCAGAGTAAAAGCTGTTCCTTACACAGGAAGGAGTAGGAAGGAGTAATACTAGATGAATGGGAGGAAACAACTCTGGGAGAAGCACCAGGATAGCAAATGGCAATGAACTGATTCTGTAAACCTAATCACAGGCTGTACTGAGAGCGAGATTTAACTACCCACAGCACCAGCAAGTGCTTCACTTCAGATGCTTTCTCAGGCATCTCTCCTTTTACAAAATATGTTATTCTAATAAATCTTTATTGAGAATTCCCTTTACTTCAGGTAACCGGAAGACACTGGATATACAATACGAGTATAACATAGTCCTTGCCCTCAATAAACACATTATACTAAAGAAAAAACGGCAGTAGAAACAGTGTCAATAAATGCATACAGATTCAAGTCCAGTGAAGAAGAAACTACTATGATTGAAGTTTGAGCTCATTTAGATGATTGCAGGTGGAATGCATTTGAATGTAAGGAAGTCTTAAACAAAATGAGAAAAATATGAGGCATAAAACAAAGAAAAAGTTCGGGGAGTATCAAAATTAAATTTCTCTTCAGTGAAGAATGTTTTGGCAAAAGTGATAAATACAGAATATAATGGGAGCTCATAAATTAGCAACCATGCTCCCCCAAAAGCAAACAAAAGCAAAACATAAAATAGATAACCAAGTAGACTCTTAGGTGAAGGGCATAATAGAGTATCCAGAAGCAACTGGAAGTCTAGCAAGCATTTAAGTGATCTTCAATCTTGTTTTTAATCAAGGAAATAAAAATGAAACACAATCATGGTATTACTTCAGAGCAATCAGAAAGACAAAAATCAGAAAGTTGTGTATTGTACGTATTTACCTGAATCTTGTAAGTGTACGTGAATCCTCACACATTAGTCATATGAGGGTAGGTGATGCAAGTATTCTGGATACAGCTCCACTTTGGATAGTTTGTCAAGTTCCAAACAAAACAATGATATGATCAGGCCATTCTGTTCTTAGGTATTTACCTCAAATAACTTTTAAACATGACAGGGTATGTATGAAGAAGTTTATTTTATTATTATTTCTGAAAATAGGAACTTTTATACAAATTTGGTGTTCATTTAAGAGTGACTAGGTATACATTATATAAATACTATTGGGTACTATGTCAGAAGCAACACAGCAAATATATACATAGAAACAAAATACCCTAAAATTTATACTATTATTTGCAAAACTAACAGAATGACATATGTAACCAAAAATTTATATAAATCCAAAGAAACAATAGAGAGATTATAATCATAGCCTTAATGGAGAAAAAGAATTAGGATAAGAAATTGGGATAGAGAGGAGTAAATAAAGGAGTAAATCAGAATAGTGTTTAAGTCCCTTTTAGCTGGGGGTACAACTACTAAAACCTTTGGTTTCTGAGGTTCTTATAAAGAAAGTAAAATAAATTAAACAGATAGTGAAATATAGTGTACAGGTGTAGTTTGAGTTCATTTGAAAAAATGTTTTATAATATGCTACATAAGGATTTTAGTCCCTTAAAAATTACATATAAGGGTGCTGGACTTCCACATGGCCAATGGCCAACCATAGTTAGAATCCCAGACCTGGCAGAGCCCACAATCACAATTGCTTTGAGTTCTTTCTTATCTTCAGTCTTATATTTCTGGGCTTTGTATCATATGGAAATGGGGATAGACATGAATGCATGCCAGTATTCCAGAGAAAAAATAGTGCTCCAAAATCAGATAGAGCCAAGCCAAAGTAGTGGAAATAAATTCAAGATTCCTGCTTCACAAAGGACTGTCATTGAATTGTAATAGGTTAATCATTTTAGGAAAACTGCCCTCAAATAGTAAAAATGATAAGTTCTACTGTGAATCAAAGCCCACTGTGGCATAATTGTAAGGTCATGGGTGACCCTGACCTGCGATTTCCAAACAGACCAAGTGCACATTAATTCAATGTTTTCTAATATTATAGTTAGAGCAGAAATGAAAGCACATAGCTGGAATATTCCCAAGGCTTATACATTATGCAAGCAGCACAGAACAATGATTATAAATCTCCTTCTAGACATAGCAAAAACTGACCCTACAATCTGCCTTTACTCTAGGTAGCAGCAGGGTTAAGGATATGATAAAATTTTTTCCTAGATTACTTCCCAGTCTCTTGACAAATGATGTCATCTATCACCACTAATGTGAACTAACTGAATGGCATAAATTATTTTGGAATCATGATCTGGTTCAGGGATCAAGGTCATGTTATTGCCTCAGCAGGAGA
>NW_006159750.1:844370-876229 GCF_000334495.1 Tupaia belangeri chinensis
GCAGGAAATTGACCAGTCGTGAATTATTCTTGATGAGATATCCAGTTCTTAAATCTTAAGCTGGAAATCAATGGTAGCCTATTAACAGTTATATATTATGAGCTATTTCATATATTATAGTTTTTTCCAGCTCCAGCATACTGCCTCTGTGGGCTATAATACTATATATGGCTCAGGAAACTAACCTCTAAGGAGTATTAAGCAACTTGGTGACAGATTTTTTAAAAATGATCTGTGTGACTACATATACTTTGAGTATTTAGCATTTATAACCTTTATAGTGAATCCTTGTCCTTATCTTGAGATACCAAAACAGACAATGCCTAATGCTTTGTATTACAAGTACAAATAAGCTTCAACTGATATAAATATTAGACACAAATTAACTTATCGTTTTATTTTCAATTTATTCCTTTAAAGTCATGTAGAGTGAACATTTTTTTTTCTTGTAATTCAGACTTGAAGGATCTGAACATTAAAAATAAATGTGAACATTGGGATAACTCTTCTCCACCTTGAATAAGGGTTCCCCCAGCCTCCATATGTTCTAAACACAACATTTATGGCTTTTATTTTTTCCTTTTAAAAATTATTTTATTTAACTTTATTCATTTATTTTATTTTTTTGATCAGAAAGAGACAGTGAGAGAGAAAAAGAGACAGTGAGAGAGAAAAAGAGAAAGGGAAAGTGAGAAAGCAAGCCGCCAGGTCCGGTACTCAAACTGCAGTCTGCCATGTGGGAATTCAGTGACCTTAACCAACGTTCCACCTGCCAGCCCCAATAATTTTTCCTTAAGCAAGGATTTGCTAGTAGCTATAAATGGACCTAGTGTATAATAGCTCTTCAGTACTTTCCTAGAAAATAGAGTATTTAAGTAGGATATTTACTTTTTAACATCTTTAACACTGATAAGAGTACTTTCCCTAGTTTTTCTGGAACAAAATTATTTTTCTTTAGTATTTAAAAAAATTATACCATATAATTCAAGACTCTTATTGAATAAATTATTATAAAATCATTTTGAACAGAACTATCATTTACATAACTTAAAATCATGTATTTTAAGTTTGTATTCTATAAATTTTAATAATACTTTACATAAATTGAATCAGCTTATATACATGAATTACAGCATATGACGGTCTCCTAAAAGTTTGTAGAAAATATGTATTAACTTTTAAAGCCTCCTTGTATAACACAGTGTCCATTAACAGTAACATTGATAAATTATAAAATTATATTAAGTTGGAATACAATATGTAGTAAAAATTAACAAAGAGGATACATATGTGATACAAGTGATTTGCAAAGAAAAAAAAACTATCTTAGGTGAATTATGTTTATATAACATTTAAAAAACATGCCAAATTATTTTTCCAAAATATAACAACTGACTAGAAATAATTATCACATTCCATAAGAAACAGGACAAAAATATAGCTAAAGGGAGTTATTGCAAGCTTTTAGAAGTTCAAGTAATGTTATTTTTTGAACTGAATACTAGTAACATGCTCTTTATAATTAATTATTAAATTATGCATATATGTTTTAATCACCTAATGTATGTGTGTATATGTTGAATTTTGAAATGAAAATATATATTTTTTAAAATCTATAAATTCTTATCTTAGTTTTATATTGCTATCACAAGTTATCACAAATTTTCTGACTTTAATATACATAAATTTGGAGCTGGATGCTGATACTATTGTAAAACACTATGTTGTGTAAAGCTGACTCATCTGAGGAGATTCCAGGTTCATATCAGGAGACAACTTTGAGTATATACATAGGCACATGCTTGCCCATGGTCTAGGGCGGGCTGGGTCTGGGAGTTGATTGTGGCATCAGGACACATGAAGTCTGGCACACTTCTCTCAAAATTAAGTCCTCTATATTCATCCACTTTGAATCACATGGTAGGGTCTCATTATTTCTTTGGGCTGAATAATATTCCATTTTCAACCCAGTTGTCATTTTTTGGACACTTAGGTTGACTACATGTCCTAACAATTGTGAATAATGCTGCAATAAACATGGATGTGCAAGTGTCTTTCTGACTGGGTGTTTTTTCCTATCCTTTAGGTAAATACCCAGGGGTGGGATTACTGGATCATATGGTAGCTCTATTTGTCACTTTCTGATTTCCATAGAGGTTACTCCAATTTGCATTCCCACCAACAGTGTAAGAGAGTTCCTTTTTCACCACAGCCTTGTCAGAATTTGTCATTCATTTTTTTTCTTTTTTTTTTATCCTATCCATTCTAACTGGTAATAAAAAGTATCATGGTGGTTTAAATTTACATTTCCCTTATGACAGACTTTCTTTTTTTTTTTTTTTTTTGGAGGGATTTTCACTATAGGGCGCGCGCCAGACAGAGAGAGACATAGAGACAGAAAGCGAGAAATCACCCCCCAGGGGGGATGGTCACGCCGCAATCCCTTCTCCTCCATTCTCCTCTTGGGATCTTGGGCACGCACGCACACGCGCCCAGCGTGAGTTTTAAGCCACCGGGTCCGGGACACGAACCGTGGTCGACTACGTGGGAGTCCAGCGACATAGCCATTACGCTAACTGCTGGTTCCCCCTTATGACAGACTTTCTGAAAATTTTTCATGAGTTTTTTGGGCATTCATAAGTCTTTCTTAGAGAATTGTTTATTCAGCTCATTTGCCCTTTTTTAAAATTGGCTTCTTTTCTTCTTCTTCCTCTTCTTCTTCTTCTTCTTCTTCTTCTTCTTCTTCTTCTTCTTCCTATATCTTCTTTCCTCTTCTTCATCTTCTTTTTCTTTCTTCTTTTTAAATGGCTGAGCTACTTGAATTCATTGTATATTCTGGTAATCAATCCCTCTTCTGAGGAATAATTTGCACATATTTTCTCCCATTCTAAGGATTGTCTTTTCACTCTAATTGTTACTTCCTTTGATGTGAGGCAGTTTTTTAGCTGGCTGTAATCCAATGCATAATCTAATAGTTCTGTATGTTTAGCATTTGATGCATATCTTCCTGGGAAAAACGTCAGGTGTAGTAAGACATGTTCTTACCTTTTCTAGTTTCTAGAGGACAGCAACATTCAGTGAATCATGACCATCCACTATCTTCAAAGCCAGCAATGATACATCTTTCTGACCATTCTCCCATATTCATATCTCTGTCTGATTGTCCTCATCTGGTACTTTTTCTGCACTCTTAAGAATACAGGAGATTACATTCTTCTCATCTGGATAACCCATGAAAATCTCTTTATATTAAAGCCAGCTGATTAGCAAACTTAATTACATCTGTAATTCTAATTTCTCTTTTACATATAACCTAAGATATCACAGTCACTGGGAGTTAGAATGTGGACCTCTTTGGGGAACCATTATTCTGCCTACAACTCTTTTATCACAAAATGTAAAAAGTTGATGTTATACCTTAGAATATGATAATGCTGGTAAAGCCTATGGTCAATAAGCCTGAAAGTTTCTTCAGGTCTGACCAAGTATACGTTACTAATGAAATTATTTGTTTTATAGCAGAATAAGGTCAGATAAATTTCTTGACTTCTCTCTTGATGCTTTATTACTCTCTGAGAAAAATTAATAGGAGCTTTATCAATTTTAACTTATTTTTGAAAAATGAAATGTAAAACTGATTTTCCTTATGAAATGTTACTGTTTGTCCCAAATATCTTCAAAACTCTTTCCAAGATGGACTTTCTTCACATATTTGACTCTTTTATGTATACAAGATTCAAAAGTTTCTCACAGTATAGTTTTGTAAATAAATGATATTGCAAAATATATTAACCTCTCTTTGAGGACTAATGAAATAGAATTTCCTATAAAATAATGTTACTAACTTGATATTGTAGAGATTATTTTTCATTTATTAAGAGAATAGTAACTTTTTGCTTAATTTTTAAATTATTTTTAAAGAATTGTTTATTTCCAGTTGTTATTATTATTATTTTAAATTAGACCAGACAGAGACAGAGAGAGAGAGAAAGAGAGAGAGAGAGCAAGAAAGCATGCCACCAGGTCCGGAACTCAAACTGTGGTGGGTTGTGTGGGAATCCAGCACCTAAAACCACCACACTACCTGTCGGCCCCTAATTTTAAATCACTTTTAGTAAAAATCTTTTTAAAAGTTTTTTGTTTGATTTTTAATTTGGAAAATAGTACTGTTAAAAGTTAATTGTTTATACTCAATATTTCTAAATACAGGTGACTATCAGAATATTATGAAAGCCTTTTTTTTTTTTATTTTACCTGAAAATGCAAGTTGTCTGTTAGTGGTTTCAGATATCTGAAATTTATAAAACATTTATAAATTATTCTGGAACTCATAATCTTCACTAATTTATACAGAATCACTCCAGAACATGTTAAACCTATATACTGGTTTATTTCCAAAATACAGCCATCTATCACTCAGAATATACTTCTCTGTAATTACTGCCTTTTCCTTCTGCCTGCCCCTTGAAGTTTCTGTTACCTCTCAGCTTATGTTCCATAGCCTTTCTATTTTTAAAAATTATTTTATGTATACTGAGTTTTCTGATTTTTATCCACTCTTCTTTATTCCTTTACTATAATAAATATAACACTTAGCTTGTTCCTAGAGTCTCCTGATGCTCATCACAATAAAATTGTGTAAACGACCTCAAACGAAGTTTTTTTAAATGAGCATCCCAAATTTCTGATGTCTATGCAAATTTTAGCCTAATTATCTAAAAGTTTTCAGAACAAGGACCTCGGGAGTATGACCTTTGTCCATAAACATCTTCCAGTACTAATAGGCTCTGGAAGCCCTTTTCTTCTTTTTTCCATTGTAAATGAAAAATGCTGAACTTTGTGCATTTTAATATTATTAAAAAGCAGAACCAGTGGGGAGTCTTAGCAGAGGCTGATGAAATATGTTTAAACTGTTGAATAAGGAGAATGTCTAGGACATCATCACCTCCGTGTTGCTTTCCACAGCAAATAGAGGAGTTCTCCTACTGAATGAGGAGAAATTGCCCCACGCTTCGTTTAAGAGGTAGTATTGTTTGTCTGACTATTAGGAGATTCCAAAATTATTTATACTATACTCTAACATGTTAATGGATATTTTACAATTACTTGTGCAATGTAATCTTGTGATATACATACATCAGTGAAGTTGAATGTTTAAGAGGAAAAATAGCTCTAAAACCAGTGCAAATAAAGAATACTTTTTTCAGGGAACCAGCAGTTAGTGTAATGGCTATGTCGCTGGACTCCCATGTAGTCGACTGTGGTTCGAGTCCCGAATCCAGTGGCTTAAAACTCACGCCCGGTGCATGTGCATGCGTGCCCAAGATCCCGAGAGGAGAATGGAGGAGAAGGGATTGCAGCGTGACCATCCCCCCACGGGGTGATTTCTGGCTTTCTGTCTCTCTGCCTCTCTCTGGTGAGCGCATGCGCCCTATAGCCCTATAGCGAAAACCTCCCAAAAAAAAAAAAAAAAAAAAAGAATACTTTTTTCAAAGAGAGTCTAAATTTTAAGATTAAATTACTACTGTGTACATTTTATCTTTTAGTAAATATGTTCTTATACATTTCTTAATTTTTTTTTTTTTTTTTTTTTTTTGGAGAGGTTTATGCTATAGGGCGCATGCGCTTGCCAGAAAGACAGAGAGACAGAAAGGGAGAAATCAACCCCAGGGGGGATGGCCACGCCACAATCCCTTTTCCTCCATTCTCCTCTCAGGACCTTGGACACGCATGCACACGTGCCCGGTGTGAGTTTAAGCCACCGGGCCCAGTACACGAACAGCAGTCGACTACATGGGAGTCCAGTGACATAGCCATTGCACTAACTGCTGGTCCCTACATTTCTTAATTTTATGTCAACATTAGGTAAATTTCACTAGAAGTATGGACTTGAGTTTTAAACTTTAACTCAGTTTTCTATTAAATAAAACCTCAAGATTCAAATTGTTTATTATAAAAAAATAAGTTTTTCTGGTTTACTATTTAACTGAAACGAAAATGGAAACAAAAGCAAAAATGATATTTGATAACAAGTATCAATTCTCAAAATTTTCCAAATTTTCAAACTTTTGAGTTAAATGGCACACCAAGAAAATATGTTTAACAGTACTCACCAGAAATAGTTCTATTATTCACTGATGTTGAGAAGCATATATATCAAATCAATGTGAAAAAGGTCCACATGTATTTTGATTAAAATTAATTTGGTGGTGCAAAAATATAAATAAAATACCAATCATTTGATTTTATCTTCAGGAAACTAAGCTTTATAAATTCACATAAAACTTTGCAGATTGCATGAAGTTGTTTCTCTAACAGTAGAGATTTAAAAACCCTCTGTGGAAGTATAAGTTGGAAATTGCCTGTTCAAAGAAATTTATGATTTTATTACAGCTGCATATTGACTATTCCTCTAGTAACCCGCAGGCAGAAAGTAACAGTTTATTTATTCAAACTGCAAATGAAATTGGGCAAGAAAAGTAATTAGCAAGCAACAAAAAAATAATGGAAAAGCACCATAAAAGAGTCTGGAATTTATGTGGACTGTCGGATTGTTAGAAAAATAGCACTTAAATTTTTTAAAGTTGGATACACACACACACACACACACACACACCCCAATTGACTAAAAATATGTATAGATTTTTTAAAAGCAATACTAAGTAACATCAATATTGTTTTTACCTTTTTGAATAATTTTAAGTAAGATAATGTTAACTATCCCCTTTAAAATGAATGAAGACTACCTTTTTTTCTTTTTTTAGTTAGACAGACAGGGTATGTTTGATCATGCTGTTTTAAATGTCAGCAATGGATCTTTTTTAACTGAAAGATCCTCACTAAAAATGTATAAATCATCAAACTAACACCAATATTGAGGCAAAAACCAACTAGGTTCAGGACTTGAACTGCTGCCAGCTATGTGGGAGTCCAGAGCCTTAACCACCATGCCATATGCCAGCCTGTACAATAAACTTTTTTTTTTTTTGAGAGAGAGATTTTTGCTATAGGAGTGTGCACTTACCAGAGAAACAGAAGGACATAAAATGAGAAATCACGTTCCCCTTGAGGGATGGTCATGCCACAGTCTCTTCCCTTTCATTCTCCTCTTGGGATCTTGGGCACACATGCACTTGTGACAAACTTGAGTTTTAAGTTGCCAGGTCTAGGACTCGAACCATATCCATATTGCAGCTAGTTACAAGAAAACTATGGGCTATTGCCTGGGTGGTAATATTTTGTGACATGAAGACAATTTCTGAATCTGCCTAGAACAGTTATATATTATTAAACAAATCTTTTATTTTTTTCTTGGAGAGATTTTTGCTATAAGGCACGTGCGCTCGCCAGACAGACAGAGAGAGACATAGAGACAGAAAGCGAGAAATCACCCCCCAGGGGGTATGGTCACGCTGCAATCCCTTCTCCTCCATTCTCCTCTCGGGATCTTGAGCACGCACGCACACGCGCCCGGCGTGAGTTGTAAGCCACCAGGTCCGGGACGCGAACCACGGTCGACTACATGGGAGTCCAGAGACATAGCCCTTACGCTAACTGCTGGTTCCCAACAAATCATTTTTTAAAAGTAATACCCACATTAGTTACTAAGTTTTCAACGCAAAAACAGTCTAAAATAGACAGTTTGTTTACATCTTAATGCTCTGTCCATTATTTACTAGTGGACTCATTTCAGACTAAGAACATTTAGATTCTCTGAGCACCGTGATTACAGACAAGAAGAATTTATAGCACAGCTAGATCAGTTTATTAAAATCTAGTTATCCCATTATGGTTTTCCACCAAATTTTTAATGGTAATCAAAATTCCTAAGAAAGTTTTCAGGAACATGGCAAAAGTTCTTGGTCTGATAGTCAGGTAACTTCAAAATTTCCCAATCTTATTTTATGTTTCTAAAATCTGTTACTCCAATGTTAGAAACTCATCTTTTGTTCACTTCTGCATGTGAATTCTCTTTGAAATTTGATATGCAGTCACCTCAGCATCTCTGTTCTTCATAGTCTTCTTTCCTTAGAAATTTCTTTCCCTTTTTCTTCTGAACATCATGTGAGAATTGGCCTAGATTTTATACTTTCGTGAAGTCTTTTGACTTCTGTGGGATTTAGATATCTTTCATGAGTTCAATAAGAATATTGTTTGTATATGTTATTTTGCATCAGTGAGGTTCATATGGACACAGAATAGTAGAAGTTGTCAGTACAGAAGGATCAGGTATAGAAAAAATAATAAATACTTACTAATACAGGTACTATAATAGAAGCATGTGCAAATTACCTTAGGTATACTTAGGACAGAATATCTAAATTAATATGGGTAAATATGTGAGACTTGAATTTTAAAAGACATTTGAAAATCATCTAAATTCTTCTTCATTTTCAAGAAACTCCCCCCTCCCCCAATTGTCTATTGTTCAATAGATTCTCCCCAGCTTGAACCATTTTATTTTCCATTCAATAATCATGCTTAAAATATTTTTTTGAAGAATCATGACTCATATTAGTTTATGAACTATAACTAAATTCCTATATTTGGCTCATCTAACACATCCAAACATCTCTATGCTTCTAAGATAGTCTGCTTTTTGCCTTCTGTCTCCATGCACTTTAGAAATGAAAAGGCATTTTAAAAGAAAAACCAGCAGAATGTGACACTAAGGTCATTGTTTTTCCTTTTCACTGTAATTCTAGCTTACTAAGTATCTTGCATAGCTACTCAATGCTTCCAATGAATAAAGGATCTAAAAATGTCCTGAAGAAAAAAGTAACTGTAAAATTTTGTTAAGTTCCCTGATTGAATCCTACCTTCTCCAAGATTTTGTTCCCCAAGAAACCTATTTAGCAGTTCTCCAGTGCCATTCAGGTTGCTTTTTCTTTTCTTCTTCTTCCCTTCATCCTTTTCTTTTTTTATTTTACTCTTAACATTTTACTTTTTTCTAGTTCACTGTAGGAATATATTGATTTGATTTTAACTACTCCATCAGATTTGGAAGAGTAAGTCCAAAAGAGCTTTGGCTTTGGAGTCAGATAGGCCTAGATTCCATTATATACTTTACTTAGAGAGCAACTTTTGTTTTACGAAGTCTTTCATCTATAATGTATAAAATGTCATTCAACATTAAATTATCTACTCACACATATGATAACAAAAACATGTAATATGTGGCTCATTAAAAAGAAAAAAAATAAATTAATGTCAGAATTTTCAGTGTGAAATATTGAATAAAATGCTTAAGTTATACAATATAAAATTGTGGTTCAAACTGCTGAATTTAAAAATAAATTTCAGTTAATGGGTAACACAGTCTATTCTATGCACAAAAAAAAGGACTAACATTTTTTACAGAATTATTTAATTCTACTATTATTCTCCAATTTGACTAGAGAGAGAGAGTGAGAGAATGAGGAAGCAAGTCACCAGGTTCAGAACTTGAACTGCTATCAGCTATATGGGAGTCCAGAGCCTTACCACCATACCATATGCCAGCCTGTAGGATAAACTTATTTTTAAGAGAGATTTTTGCTGTAGGCATGTGCACTTGCCAGAGAAACAGAGAGACATAAAATGAACAATCACCTTTCCCCTTGGGGAATGTTCATGCCACAATCTCTTCCCTTTCATTCTCCTCTTGGGATCTTGGGCACCCATGCGCATGTGTCGAGCTTGAGTTTTAAGTTGCCAGGTCTAGGACTCGAACCATGTAAACTAAGTATGAGTCCAGTGACGTAGCCATTAATTATTGGCTTGTCCTGATAAAAACAAAACAAAACAAAACAACCTTCATTCAGCAAGTAGTTACTAGTATTAAATATTTGAATTACGGTTGCTGATAAGGAATATTTCTACCATGCTGATATTTTCCAGATGATAAATAAATAATAATAATTCTGAAAAAGACATGCATACAATTTCAGTTCTATTGTTCTTCATCTACTCTGGCGATATGTAATTTCACCAGCTTTAACATCATGATGAAATAGAATTCACTCTTTCTTCCCAAAAATACAATAACCATGATTCACTTCTTTTCTTTTTTTTTTTTTATTTTTTAAGAGATTTTTGCTATGAGGCATGTGCATTTGCAGGAGGCACAGAGATAGAAAGTGAGAAATCACCTCCCCTGGGGGATGGCCACACCACAATCTCTTTTTCTTCATCCTCCTCTTGGGATTTTGGGCCAGCACCCAGTGTGAGGTTTGAGCTACCAGACTTGAACCACAGTCAATGACATGGGAGTTCAATGAGGTAACCATTACATTATCTGCTGGTCCCAAGCATGACTGGGTTTTATTTTATTTTGGGGGATAGTAAATACTAGATATATTATATTTTTAAAAAATCTCTTAGAATGTATTTGTGCATGGATCTGCATTGTACTGTAAATTCATTTGAAAAACGTTTGAAAGGATAAGCTATGATGTAATCTACTTCTGTTTACATGATACTGTCATCACTGAAGTCACTACTCTTAGCCTAACATGGTCTTCATAGGGGTTCATAAGCTTTGCCTAATTATGATAGGTACATTTAAAACTCTCAGTATGTGTAGTATCTAAGAGGTTCTTCCTGCAACTGTTTCTGTCATTTCTTTACCTACAGTAAGTAACAACATTTGCCTTTCTCAATCAACTTATATGTTTGAGTGTAATCTCTACAACACTTTGACCATTTGCTGTTCTCAGTGGCACTTCTCCAGGCCCTAAGAAAATGTCAGTTTTAGAGTTGAAACTTAAGGATTACTTGTTAGATAACTCATAAAGGAACACATAATAGTTGCACTTGTGAATTGAGAATGAATTTCTTGTGACAAATTTTCCAGTGGTATTTTCAGAAAAAACATTTTCTCTAAAACTTTAAACTACATGAAATGGTTACCAAATTACCTTCTTCACAGCTAAAACACCAAGAAAAGAGAAATTAATAAAACTATCACCCAAATCAACTTCAACACATACAGTGCTCAGCTTGTGTGTATTTAGTTTTAGAGAACCAGTGGTATACACTTGGGAATTTCTGGTACAGAACCATATTTACTCTGATCATTGTAATGGGCCATTTAGCTTAGTTCATTACACAGAAAAAACTGAGCCTGTGGAGCTTTTTAATTAGTTCAAGATTTCAACTGCAAATATGCTGCTCAAAAAACATGTTGAGCAACATCAACTGGAAAGTTTTCTCCAAATCATTTTAGAATTCCAAGGATACTATTTTGAACAGTACTAAGACAGCAAGTAGGAAAATATAAAGTAGGTGTTTCTTTTCATTTTTGTGGTTTTGTGAAAGAAAAAGGGAATGTGTCAGAAGAAAGAAGAAATGTCATCTTGAGGTGACTCTGGTTTTTAACATTTGATAAAACTAGCCATCCCCCAAATGACACAGTCTCTTTACACTAAAGTACAAATCTAAGAAGCTGAGGTCAGAGTGGAGTTTAAAATGGCAAAAGACAAGATTTTTCTGGTGTTGCAAGTACTACTGGATTAGGTGAGGTCATAGCAACTCTCAGTAACAATTTAAACTAAAATTTTTTATAAAGTTAGTATACTCGTGTTTAATTTCTCTTACATAGTATTCCAATTATGCAATGCCACAGAAGAATACCTCTGCATCTATTGTACGGATTTTTTTCACTGTCACATAAAAAACCTTTATTTTGTTAGGCAGGAAAACTAAAAAAGTTCACTTTAAAAAAATCTTTGTTTTCCTCTATATTTATCTAACATATATTAGAGTTGTTTTTCCCCACTCTCTATAGATTTAAAAATTTTTTCACTTTTGGAAACCAGCAGTTAGCGTAATGGCTATGTTGCTGGACTCCCACGTTGTCGACCACGGTTTGCGTCCCGGACCCGGTGGCTTAAAACTCATGCCGGGCGCGTGTGCGTGCGTGCCCAAGATCCCGAGAGGAGAATGGAGGAGAAGGGATTGCGGCGTGACCATCCCCCCTGGGGGGGTGATTTCTCGCTTTCTGTCTCTCTGTCGCTGTCTGTCTGGTGAACACATGCGCCCTATAGTGAAAAAACCTCTCAAAAAAAAAATTTCACTTTCATCTATGCCTTCATCATATTATTTCATTTTCCCTTTATTCACTTTCTACCTGACAAATTTTCATTCCCACTTTTTAAATTTCTTGGTTATCTTCCAGGTTTTATATCTATTTTTTTTAATTAATACTCTATTCTTAGTTTTTCTCTTCCCTTCTAAAAATGTTAGCAGTATCAGTCAAAGGGAAGCAGAAGATGTTTTGTACTTTCTATAGAGAAGAAGCAAACTGTTCAGTAATTAAAGGGTTGAATTCAGCAGCAAGCCTATGAGGGATAAAAAACTATAGGTAGTTATGATGTCTAATCTTATGTGACAAGTTGAGGTATGTTGCTGGACTCCCACGTTGTCGACCACGGTTTGCGTCCCGGACCCGGTGGCTTAAAACTCATGCCGGGTGCGTGTGCGTGCGTGCCCAAGATCCCGAGAGGAGAATGGAGGAGAAGGGATTGCGGCGTGACCATCCCCCCTGGGGGGGTGATTTCTCGCTTTCTGTCTCTCTGTCGCTGTCTGTCTGGTGAACACATGCGCCCTATAGTGAAAAAACCTCTCAAAAAAAAAATTTCACTTTCATCTATGCCTTCATCATATTATTTCATTTTCCCTTTATTCACTTTCTACCTGACAAATTTTCATTCCCACTTTTTAAATTTCTTGGTTATCTTCCAGGTTTTATATCTATTTTTTTTAATTAATACTCTATTCTTAGTTTTTCTCTTCCCTTCTAAAAATGTTAGCAGTATCAGTCAAAGGGAAGCAGAAGATGTTTTGTACTTTCTATAGAGAAGAAGCAAACTGTTCAGTAATTAAAGGGTTGAATTCAGCAGCAAGCCTATGAGGGATAAAAAACTATAGGTAGTTATGATGTCTAATCTTATGTGACAAGTTGAGGACTAAGGGATGCCCAGAAAACTAGCATAATATTATTTTTGGGTGTGTCTATGAAGGTGTTTTGGAAGAGGTTAGAGTTGGAGTCAATAGAATGAGTAAAGAAGATCCACCCTCACCAATGTGAGAAGTCATGATCCAATACTTGAAAGCCCAAATAGAACAAAAAAAGAGGAAGAGGGAACCAGCAGTTAGCGTAATGGCTATGTTGCTGGACTCCCACGTAGTCGACCGCGGTTCGTGTCCCGGACCCGGTGGCTTAAAAACTCACGCCGGGCGCGTGTGCGTGCATGCCCAAGATCCCGAGAGGAGAATGGAAGAGAAGGGATTGCGGCATGACCATCCTCCCTGGGAGGTGATTTCTCGCTTTCTGTCTCTATGTCTCTCTCTGTCTGTCTGGCGAGCGCACGCACCCTACAGTGAAAATCTCTCCAAAAAAAAAAAAAAAAAAAGAGGAAGAAAGGAAAATTATTTGCCACCTTTTAAATATATTCTTCTCTACTTACCTCAGGTATCAAAGTCCCTGGTTCTTTGGCTGTTCATGCTTAGACTGAATTACATGAATAGTTTGGCTTTCTAGCTTAGACATGACAGATCATGGGACTTCTCAGCCTCCACAATTTGATAAATTGACCCCTGTACCAAATCTCAAAAAAAAAAAAAAATCAAGAAGAGTGCATATTGTGAAAAAAACTATGCATGGATTTCAAAAGGTTTTGCACTAAAATAATTTGTACTTCAATTCCATTTTTTTCATGTACTGTTTAAAGTTCCTTATAGTTATGTATGTATGTATGCATGTGTGTATCTTTTCCTTTTGTATTTACCCAATGAAGAAAAAACAAATTATGATTAAATCCAGCTACCCACATTTTCTACATAACCGTATCCATAGGGCTCAATTTATCCGAAAGATTTATAGCTCTGATGACAGGATATTTTTTAATGTTATGAATACAACTTTTTTTTCTTTTTTCTTTTTTTTTAGTTTTGCCATAGGGCAGGTGTACTCACTAGAGACAGAGACAGTGGGAATAAAAATGAGAAATCACCCCCCCCAAGAAGGAATGACCACACTGCAACCCCTTCTATTTCATTCTCCTCTTGGGATTTTGGGCACACATTCACATGTGCCTGGCATGTCCTGCCAGGTCCAGGCCTCTAACCATAGAGAGCCATATGTGAGTCCAGCACCGTAACCACTATACCACCTGCCAGTCTCATGAATACAACTTCTAAAGTAAACATGTAAGAACTTTAACCCTTATTGCATTCTCTGAGTTTATCAGTCTTTCCACTTACCAAGAGCTTTTGAACTATGGTCTTCTCTTTTCAAATACCCAATACCTCTCCATATTCTTTACTAAACAACAACAAAAAAGCCTTTTCCATCAATAAAATAAATTTCCTCACCTTTTATTGGTGCTTAGGCATACTCTTTTAATTCATATTTTCAGACTAGAAATGGATGATATAAATTATTTCATATACCTATTTGCTTAATTATAATGGCCTGGCCTGTCTCATTCTTTGCCATACTCACTGCTGTGTGTGTGTGTGTGTGTGTGTGTGCGTGTGTGTGCGTGTTTGTATGTGTGTGTATGTGTGTTTGTGTGTGCTCTATCAAACCTCAGAATAGCCATATAATCCTGGATTTATTATTGTCATTTTTCAAATAAAGGAGCTATAATATAAAATGAAAGCTAGGTTTAAACCAGCATTGTCTTTATATCTTAGTATACTGTAATAATTCTTCCCTGATAACACAAATAATAAACTTTGATGGCTTAAAGTATCTACATCTAGTAATAATAACATATACGACTTATACAATTGCATAATTTTATCATTATGTGAAATTATTATAAGAAATATGTTACAGAGATATGAATTCTTCAAAATAAACTAACTACTGCCAGCAGTTGGCATGGTGGTTAAGGTCTGGGATACCACATGGCCAACTCCATGGTTCAAGTCCCAGACTCTACAACTGCATAAACATGCTGGTCCACATGCATGTGTGCACAAAATCCTGAGGAGAAGAAGGGATTGCAGTGTAGCCATCTGTTGAGGAATGATTTTTTTTTTTGGAGAGGTTTTTTTGCTATAGGGCATGTGTGCTCACCAGAAAGAGAGAAAGACAGAAAGAGACAGAGTGACAGAAAGGGAGAAATCACTCCCCAGGGGGGATGGCCACGCCGCAGTCCCTTCTCCATTCTCCTCTCTGGATCTCGGGCACACGTGCACATGCGCCCAGCATGAGTTTAAGCCACCGGGCCCAGGACTTGAACTGCATTTGACTACATGGGAGTCCAGCGACATAGCCATTACACTAACTGCTGGTCCCAGGAATGATTTCTTACTTTCCCTCTGTCTCTGTCTTTCTTGGTGAGAAAGACATACTCACCCTATGACAAAAATCTAAAATAAATAAATAAACAAATAAGTAAATAAAGCTAACTACAAATGTTCTTGAAAAATCCTGACAACTTCATAAAGCTAATCCAAAATATGATAGATCCTTTGAATAAAACTGAAAAAAAAAACTTTTTAGGTAAAAGTTTCTTTTTTTTTTTTTTGAGAAATACAAATAAGTCACTGATCCAGATGCCTGATAAGATTTTGAATATAATTGAGAAACACTGTTTTCTCTTTCTTGTAGAATATTTGTATCATGCCACCATCACCAATGTGAGCAGGAACTTGTTGAACACCTCAGTGGTAATCATATCGCAATTTTTAAAAATATACTTCTCATCAAAAATTATGTTTTTTAGAAAAGATGGTTTAATATTAGGTGTCTCACATGCTAGCCAGAAAAAAAAAATGTTTAAAAAATGCAGTATGTACCTTCATTATATAAACCTTCCAAAGGCTACCACTGGACTTTGAACAAAATGTAAAATCAGTACCACAGGTTTTAAGATTTTGCACTATTTGGGTTCTTGTCTTTCTCTTGAACCTCCTGCTTTGTTCCCATTGATTTATTCTTCTTCTTCAAAGGTTTGAAGATTTAGGGACCAGGAGGTGGAGCAGTGGTTATCAATGGGACCTGTATGGGAAAGGTCCAAAATTCTTATCCCAAAGCCTCCCTGAGCATGCTGGGTTCATTAGTTTGTACCCAGGGTCCAGGATGGCCATGACTTGGAGTAGATCATAGTCTAAAGACCCTTTTGGGCGCCTGCCCCGTTCTCTTCCTGTCTCTATTTCCATTTCTTTCTCTGACTCTCTATTCCAATGAAAATAAATAAACAAATAAGTTTCAAAATAAATAACTTAAAAGATTTTCAATTTCCCAAGTTCTCTTTATTTATTATTATATTTAGGTCTCCCATTAGAGAATTTTTTCCTAGCCTCCAACTCAGTGAGAATTATTTCTATTTTTATGTTTTTCTTATCATTTATTAAACTAGTTTTCTTTACAATATTGTAAACATTATAAAAGCAGAAATTTTACATCTATAGTTCCAACATTTTGCTTATAGCTTAGCATATATTAGTTGCCCAAAACACTAAATGAACGTTAGGAACCATATAGCCCGCCCCTCAACAATTCAGACATTGAAGCACTAACCCACAGTGTGGCTATACTTAGCAATGCTGTCTTTAAGGAAGAAATTAAGATGAAATAGGGTCATAAGAGTGAAGCCCTGACCCCATAGGATTAGGGTACTTAGAAAAGGAAGGGACTCTAGAGATCAGTTTTTCTGCCTTCTCAAGATCATAGAGGAAAGGGTTTGAGGATACAATGAGGAGGCAGTATATCCTACACGTCAGGAAGAGAGCCATTACTAGAAATTAAATTTGCCTGCCCTTTAGATGGGCCTTGCAGTCTCCAGAACTGTGAGAATATAGATGTTGTTCAACTCACCCAGTCTGTGGCATCATACTATGGCAGCTTATATAGACAAAGACAATGGATAAATGGATGAATTATAGAAAACACCTGTCAGTAAATGGTAGTTATTCTTATTTTCTATAGAGAAGTCAAAGTCTGATAAATAATGTGTTTAAATAGTAGTTTAAATGTTTTAATAATTTTCCAAAAGTATTTGTCATATTAAGTCACTAAAGTAAAAAATGTATTAAAGCTGAATGTGGTAATGCATACCTGTAATCCCAACTACTCATGAGGCTATAGGAGGAAGATCAAAATTCGCAGCCAGAGTCACAGAACAGCCAACTCCTGTATGAAAAAGCTAAATGTTACAGTACATGTCTGTGAGCCTAGCTACTTGGGAGTCAAGAGGATTGTGACACATTGAGACTCTGTCTAAAACAATATCAACACACAGAGAATCATTCTTTAATGCCTGGTCTAAATATTAAATATCAAGTTTCATTTTATATTTTGTGTTACAATATCACAATATTAGAAATTGTTAAAATCGGGACCAGCAGTTAGCATAATGGCTCTGTCGCTGGACTCCAACTTAGTGGACCGCGCTTCGCGTCCTGGATCTGGTGACTTAAAACTTATGCCAGGCGCATGTGCGTGCATGCCCAAGATCCTGAGAGGAGAATGGAGGAGATGGGATTGCAGCATGGCCATCCCCCCTGGGGGGTCATTTCTCGCTTTCTGTCTCTCTGTCTCTTTCTGTCTGTCTGGTGAGCACATGCACCCTGTAGCAAAAGAACCCCTAAAAAAAAAAAAAAAAAAATTGTTAAAATCCATGTAACAAAAGTAAAAGGTTTTTATTCTAATACAATTATAAGGAAAAATACTCTTCTGTCAAATTTAAGGCTATTTTACCCTGTAAGTTAGTCATCCCACCACTCAAAAAGCAGTGGCATTAAGATATTTTTTGAGAAAAACAATGCTTTGACAAATAATTACATACCCCCCCCTTTTTTTTTATTGCAAGCATCTGTGTTGCAATCCTCCTGCTTTGGTCTGAAAAGTAGCAACATCAACTACCATGCATGCACCAGCATAGCCAGGTTTCTTATTTTTAATAATTTCTCATGAAACTAACAGCTGTAGGTTTATCTAGATTACTTTGAAAACGAAGGGACATGCAACATGCAGCATTTCTCTTTCAGCACCTCACTTATTTCACCTAATAAAATATCCTCCTGATTCATCCATATTGCTGTGAAAGGCAGAATTTCATCCTTTTTTTACAGCTGAAGAGTATTTCATTTTGTAAATGTACAGAGTATTACCCAGTAGTGAGATTGCTGATTTTACCTACTCATTGATCTTTTGATAGGCATTTAGGTTCATTTCATGTCTTGACTATTTTCAATAGTGATGCAATAAACATGAGTGCTGAATCTTTAACATACTGATTTCCTTTCCTTTGGATATATACCCAGTAGTGAGATTGCTGGATCATATAGTAGTTTAATTTAGTTTTTCAAGAAACGTCTATACCACTTTCTATAGTGGTTGTAATAATTTACAATCCCATCAGCAGTGTACGAGATTTCCTCCACATCCTTGCCAGTATTTGTTGGTATTTTTTTTGTTAATAACTTTAAACTGGGGTGAAATGGTATATTATTGGGAATTTTATTTGTATGTATCTGACTATTAACAATGTTAAATTTTTTTCATGCACTTGTGGGCCATTTGTGTGAATTCTTTTGAAAAATGTCTTTCTGATAATTTACTGATTTTTTAATGATAGTATGTGTGTATGTTTGTGTGTATAAGAAAGAAAGAAAAAGGTAGAGGGTAGCACCCTCCACAGGGCTTGGTCACACTATGATACCCTTCCTTGACAACTGTTGCATGTGCCCAGTATGTTTTCAGGAAGACTGGGCTGGCGACTTGAACTATAGTCAGCATGTAACTTCTAGTTCCACAGTCTCAAATGCTACCAGATGTACCACATAGACTGGGCCCATTTGCCCATTTAATTTTTTTTTTTTTTTCTGTTGAGTTGTTAGAGTTCCTTGTATATTCTTGTTATTAAGCCCTTGCTGAATGAGAAGTTTGCAAATGTGTTTTCCCATTCTACTGGATGATTTTTGTTTTTGTTTTCTGTGCAGAAGATGTTGAGTTTAATATAGTCCCATTTGTCTATTTTGTTTTTTTCTGTACATTTGAGATCTCAATCATGAGATGTTTGCCAACACCAGTGTCCCAAAGCATTTCCATGATGTTTTCTTTTAGTAGTCTCATAGAATTGGGTTTTACAAGTCTTTAATCCATTATGAGTTACATTTTGTATGTGGTGAGAGAGAGAAATCTAAGGAAATAGTGGTTACTAGAAGCTGGAAAGGATAGGGGCGAGGAGGGTATTAGGGATTGGAAAAGTTTGGTTAATGGAAGCAAAATTGTAGCTGGACAGAAGAAATAATTCCTTAGGTTTAATAATATTGTAGGTAACTACAGGTAGCAATTTATTATATAGTTCAGAAAAGTCAGAAGAAAGGATTTTGAATCTTCCCGACATAAAGAAATGATGAATCTTTGACATAATAACTAATTATTACCCTTATTAATCATCATATACCATATTTGTGAACTGAAATACAACATTGAACCCCATAAATATGTACAAATATTGCATGTCAATTTAGTACACTAACAATAGAAAATCACAGCATACAAAACACTTGCTTTAAATTCAAATGGCATGTTTTCTATCTGGACACTCACTAAATGTGTAAATACAGCCACATTGGATAATAGTTTTGAGCTTTAGTTTCTATGTTGGTGAAGTCGGGCTAATACCTTCTTCACAGAATTGGAAAAATTAAATGAGATTGTACTTGTGAGGGCAATCAACATAGAATGAGACTTACATAAAAAGACCGGTATATACTTTTCAACTTGAAAACTCTTTGTAATTATTTTTGTCAGCTCTCTATATTGTTGAAATCTATCATTATTTGGGAAACTGTTTATTTTTTATTTTTAAAGTTTTTTTTTTTTTTCAAATTTGTAGGTTGCTCTGGGAAGATATGAAAGGTATTACCAAACATTTTACAGAATTTTCGGAAGTCCAATAAAATTTTCTTCCTCATGAGCAAATTCTGCATGTCTGGCTTCTATCCAGGATTAAATGTTGTAGCTAAACAAACTAAAAACAGCAAGGAAGTTCAATATTGAAGGGAAGAAAATCAAGACCATAGGTAGGGCATTGTGTAAATACTGAACTTGAAGTATTCAAGACTGCTGGATTTAATTAAATTCGAAAGTCCCACTTTCCTCTAAAGTGCCCCATATAGATGCAGCAGGCCGAGTGGATCAATCATGGCTTTTACTTCTGATTAAATTTAATTTCTCTGCATAGATGCAATTGAAAAAAATCAATACAGATAAAAAGGGGATAATTAACACATAGGTGACAAAAATATCAAGTTTATACACACAAATATACAGCATTATTCAGCTTGACTATACATTTAAGCTATTCAAATTTGTAGGTTGCTCTTGGGAAGATATGAAAGGTATTACCAAACATTTTACAGAATTTTCGGAAGTCCAATAAAATTTTCTTCCTCATGAGCAAATTCTGCATGTCTGGCTTCTATCCAGGATTAAATGTTGTAGCTAAACAAACTAAAAACAGCAAGGAAGTTCAATATTGAAGGGAAGAAAATCAAGACCATAGGTAGGGCATTGTGTAAATACTGAACTTGAAGTATTCAAGACTGCTGGATTTAATTAAATTCGAAAGTCCCACTTTCCTCTAAAGTGCCCCATATAGATGCAGCAGGCCGAGTGGATCAATCATGGCTTTTACTTCTGATTAAATTTAATTTCTCTGCATAGATGCAATTGAAAAAAATCAATACAGATAAAAAGGGGATAATTAACACATAGGTGACAAAAATATCAAGTTTATACACACAAATATACAGCATTATTCAGCTTGACTATACATTTAAGCTATAGGTGTATTTTATGTAATAATAAAGGAACATTCACAGCTGACATAAATTGTAATAGCAGTACATTTAGAAACAAAGTCAAAGTCCCAAATTCCACTAAAATGGACATAGACAGCTTTAGCTGCCCAGCACTCCTTTTATTTTAAAAAAGTCTTTCTGCAGTCTGATTTGTGCAATTACTGTGGGGTTCTCTGTATTAGTACAGTTTGATCTGGAATTCATTTCCCAGCAGGTTGGAAAGTGTTGGGGGTTGGCATTCCCTGACTTAAGCTAGGCCATTCAGTATACATTCCTTGAATTTTTTACTAAAAGTCAGAGCTTAGTCATTCTCCTTGTATTAGTTTAGAATGGATGTTCATGGATTAGTTAGATTATGCTACACTGTACTGGATAACAAAAACACCTCAAAATATTTAACAAGGTATTTTCCACTCACATCAAAGTTATTATTGGTTTTGTTATGTTGGTTCAAAGAGCAAATTTCTGGTGTCATGTGTAGCATACAGAATCTTCCTTTTGTATTTTTGGGGTTGCCATGGTGTCATCCACCTGACAGCTGAATATGAAGTGAGAAGGACTTTAGAAAGGACATTCCTATTTTTAACAACCTAAGCATCAATGCTATGTCTGACTTCAGCTCATAATCTAGTGCTAAGAACTATCCACATGATCTCCATTTTCCAGGCAGTCTGGGAAATGTTTAACAGAGAAGGAGAAAGAGAAATTAGTTTGTTGAATACCTATCCCATTTCTACCACAGAATATAAGACTTGAATATTCATGGTGACTATGTTTTCTATCAGGTGTTAAAAAATAAAATTGACATACTGCATTTAGGGAACAGTTCAAAAATTGCTCTCACCTTTGACATCCATTGCAAATTTAGGCATTACCTACACTACCCTAAATTGTCTTAATTCACTAAAAGAACTTGCAGAATTCATTGGAAGCTGTTATAGTCATGGGTAAGATTTACTACAGCTAAAACATAAGTGAAAGTTAGCCAAGGAAAAAGGCATATAAGAGTTAGAAAAAGTTCTAAATACAGGTTTTCTGTTGTCTTCTCTTTGTGTAGTAATGAACTGTTTTATATTCCTGGCATTGATATATAAGGAAAGAGGCATATAAATAGTTAGAAAAAGTTCTAAATACAGGTTTTCTGTTGTCTTCTCTTTGTGTAGTAATGAACAGTTTTATGTTCCTGGCATTGATATATGATGATATGTACTTACATTAAATATTGTCAGCCATAACAGATTATCTGAGCATTGGGCTCTGAAGTCTTTACTGGGGCTCCATGTGTATATGGTAGATTCCCCCAAATTACTGACCTCAACCTCTAGTTCTTCAGAGGTTAAGGGGATACTGTGTGAGCCAAGAGAGCCACCATCTTAATTTATACTGTTAGATTATCTCTTACTATCAGCTTCAACTTAAATCACATTGTTAGACTATCCAGGTGATCCCTGTCCATTGGCAAACAAACATTTCTATAAGCATGACATTCAAATATTTAGAGTTTATCTCTCAAAACCTAAGGTTGAAGGCCAAACTTCATTTGAGACAAGGTTAAAATCTTTACAACCCATGTATATAGACATAGCTGTGATTTCAAAAAAGAGAGATTAGTGACAGCTTTTGAGCCACTCTTTTAAAATATTCCTAAAGTTCTCTCTGAAGTTTACTTCAGCTTTTTCTTTAAGTTGGTAATGCCACAAATTCCTTCACCTAACTGTACTTGCATATGTCAAGCTAAGTATTGCAAATGTCCTTATTTAAGCCCCTGTGTTCACCAATACATTTTACATTAATTGTGGTCTAAAAAATAAGTGGTTTTTGAAACACTAGCTCTGAAAATTAAATGTATGAAAAAAACTTTCAAAATGATAGCAAGAAAAGGATACCATGGTGGTTGGGAATTCTCAGGGCATAGGATAAACTGAAGAAAGCAAAACATCTGATTATTAGAAGATTTTAATGTTCCAAAACAGAGAAAGGCTAGTAATCTTTTATAAAGAATCTTTTCTATTGTAGGCCTTTTTAAAATTAAATTACTCTGTACGACATTCTCAACACCCATTAAGTTCTAAGATCTTTATTTACCAAGGAAAAATAGGCATGGAAGATGTTGGTAACTTGCATAAGCCGCTGAATGAATGAATAAGCAATGTATTGACTTGTGAACAATGTCTTATTGACTAATACAACCCTGTACATTGCTATGCCACCTTTCTTTTTAAAAGCTTCTGACTACTTTGGAAGATTTTTCTTTCAAAACTATGAAAATGGAAAAATGTAAAAAAAAAAATGTTTTGACTTCAGTTCCAATAAATGGAATCCTTGAACTTAAAATCAGCCAAGTGCATTGCAAATTGTATGAGGGGACTTCAAAATATTCATGGAAAAATGGAATTAAAGAAAAGATGTATGTTGATGCAACCAATTTTAAAACTCAAGCACAGCTGTTTATAATATGCATTTTTACTAACTTTCTGAAGTTCCTTCACAAATATGCCCCCCCACACACAAACACTTATTACTGTATAAATATAAAATTTCTCTTTTTGTGCTTCAGTGTTTATATTTGTATTATGGAGGGAGTAATTTACAGGTGTTGAGTCAAAAATAACTCTAAAGTGAAAGTTATAAGGAAAAGCAGAATTTATTGATTTTACAAAGCTGGCATCAAATAATGGTCAGACCTAGAGCATTCAGTGTGACCCTCATGTAGTAAGACCAGATGAAAATGACAAGTCCACTGACTTTAAAAATGCTAGAGTATTTTATACTAGTAAATAGGTTACATTCAATGAAGAATAGAGAGATTTTTTTTTTTTTTCCTAACTGTACTTGCATATGTCAAGCTAAGTATTGCAAATGTCCTTATTTAAGCCCCTGTGTTCACCAATACATTTTACATTAATTGTGGTCTAAAAAATAAGTGGTTTTTGAAACACTAGCTCTGAAAATTAAATGTATGAAAAAAACTTTCAAAATGATAGCAAGAAAAGGATACCATGGTGGTTGGGAATTCTCAGGGCATAGGATAAACTGAAGAAAGCAAAACATCTGATTATTAGAAGATTTTAATGTTCCAAAACAGAGAAAGGCTAGTAATCTTTTATAAAGAATCTTTTCTATTGTAGGCCTTTTTAAAATTAAATTACTCTGTACGACATTCTCAACACCCATTAAGTTCTAAGATCTTTATTTACCAAGGAAAAATAGGCATGGAAGATGTTGGTAACTTGCATAAGCCGCTGAATGAATGAATAAGCAATGTATTGACTTGTGAACAATGTCTTATTGACTAATACAACCCTGTACATTGCTATGCCACCTTTCTTTTTAAAAGCTTCTGACTACTTTGGAAGATTTTTCTTTCAAAACTATGAAAATGGAAAAATGTAAAAAAAAAAATGTTTTGACTTCAGTTCCAATAAATGGAATCCTTGAACTTAAAATCAGCCAAGTGCATTGCAAATTGTATGAGGGGACTTCAAAATATTCATGGAAAAATGGAATTAAAGAAAAGATGTATGTTGATGCAACCAATTTTAAAACTCAAGCACAGCTGTTTATAATATGCATTTTTACTAACTTTCTGAAGTTCCTTCACAAATATGCCCCCCCACACACAAACACTTATTACTGTATAAATATAAAATTTCTCTTTTTGTGCTTCAGTGTTTATATTTGTATTATGGAGGGAGTAATTTACAGGTGTTGAGTCAAAAATAACTCTAAAGTGAAAGTTATAAGGAAAAGCAGAATTTATTGATTTTACAAAGCTGGCATCAAATAATGGTCAGACCTAGAGCATTCAGTGTGACCCTCATGTAGTAAGACCAGATGAAAATGACAAGTCCACTGACTTTAAAAATGCTAGAGTATTTTATACTAGTAAATAGGTTACATTCAATGAAGAATAGAGAGATTTTTTTTTTTTTTGGAGAGGTTTTTTGCTATAGGGCGTGTGCGCTCGCCAGACAGAGACATAGAGACAGAAAGCGAGAAATGACCCCCAGGGGGGATGGTCACGCCGCAATCCCTTCTCCTCCATTCTCCTCTCGGGATCTTGGGCACGCACACACATGCGCCCGGCGTGAGTTTTAAGCCACCGGGTCCGGGACGCGAACCGCGGTCGACTACGTGGGAGTCCAGCGACATAGCCATTACGCTAACTGCTGGTTCCCAGAACAGAGAGGTTTTTATGGGGCTAGGGATAGGCACAGAATCAGGTAAAAACACATTCGCAAATTCTTGGCAGTGATAGTAGTCTGTACCACAGAGTTTGTGAACTCTAGACTACATAAAAGGCTGCACACCCAGAAATATTTTGAGAGACAATGTGACAGTCAGCTATGTAGTCAACTAGTTAAGCAGGCTGGCGTACATGCACACACATGTGTGTATATGTGTAGATATAGATGAGCATTATCTCTGCATAGTGTAATTTGGAGGATTAAGTGAATTAAAATATATAAGGAACTTGCAAACATTTTTAGCACATAATGAGCCTTTATAGTGTGGTTTTATAACTATTTAAATAACTTCGATAATTGATATCATTATAATATTAACATTCCTTTTACAAAAAGAGAGATAGTTATAAGGTGTGTGAGCACACTGGAGAGACAAGAGAGAGACAGAAAGCAAAAAATCACCCTCCCCTCAAGGAGGGATGACCATGGCACAGTCCCTTCACCTCCATTCTCCTCTCAGGATTTTATGTTGTTATTTTTTTGAGATTTTTTTTTTCATTTGGAGAGGTTTTTGCTATAGGGTGCATGTGCTCTCCTGAAAGACAGAGACAGAGAGACAGAAAGTGAGAAATCACCCCCCAGGGAGGATGGCCATGCCGCAATCCCTTCTTTTTTCTCCTCTCGGGATCTTGGGCACGTACGCACACGTGCCTGGTGTAAGCTTAAGCCACTGGATCCGGAACTCAAACGATGATCAACTACATGGGAATCCAACGACATAGCCATTATGCTAACTGCTGGTTCCTCCTCTTGGGATTTGGAGCATTCACTCCATGCACTGGGCATGAGTTTGAAACCACTGGGTCTGGGACTCGAACCATAATCGGCTATGAGGGAGTCCAGCAACGTCACCATTATGCCATATGCTGGTCCCAAACTATCATGTTGTATAAATATATCAATAAAGTTTCTGGAGTGCATAAAATTTTCCCTACTTTTCAGACACCTTAGTTTCCACTCTGAATTTATATATTAACATTGTTTTTCTGACCAACTATTGTATAGAAAGTGTGCGAATTTACTAATAATAATGTTTTGACCACAGAGCTGGCACAGTATCATAGAATTAACTACAACCAGGCTTTAAATAATTATTTATATTCCATGTTTCACCTCATTTTAACTCAAAGGAACATAAAATCCAGGGGAAAATTTTATAGATGTAATAAAATGCAAAGTTATAAACATTGAAAATAGTGACTGAAAGAAATAAATCAATTAACAGTGTAGAATGGTCTATGATATTTGTTTATATGCAGCTAAGGCATTATAATAGCCTATAATAATAATAAAAAAGAATTTAAAGAAACAATCAGTTAAATACATATTCAAAAATGACAAAAATCATTAGGATAAAGTTTAAATTATGTGAAGGAGAAACTGTATAAAATAAACTATACGATTGGTTGAAATGTCAATGGAAGTTGATGATAAGAGGCAATATAATTTAAAAGTAAATTGAGCATAGTGAGGAAGTGTTGGTTTTTAATTATCTGATTTCTTTTAAGAGACTAAAATTTAACCATCATTTGAAGAGTTTTTAATTTCTCTTCATGCTTAGAAGGTATAACTTGGACACATTTTAATTTTCTCTAGCATATATTTTCCTTTGAAAAACTCAGAAAATGTTAGCATACTTTTCCTAAGGAAATGAAACAACTACCTGTCATAATTACTTAGAGCATATTATGCAAATTTGTTTTATTTGCATATTCATTTTTTAAGAAATCACATATATTTTATAGAAATTACAAATAGCAAATATATTACTGAATTCTAACAAGCTAACAAATTGTCTCTCACTCAGTTCACCAGGGCATATTTGAGTAGACTCACTATTTGAGAAAGCTCACAGTCTGAGTCTTACTATATCTAATCAGGATGAAAATCAAACTTCAGGGCATAACGATCTCCTAAGAATTATAGGACCTATTCTCACAAAAAGTGTCTCCTGGGAAACACTAAAAATTTTAGAAAATGAAGGTTGAAAGAAATGAATTAGAGAAAATTATAAATAAAGAGTAAGAACTGTTTCCTTCAAAGAAATCCATAGAAACTGCAATTAGGTACAATGAAGTTAATACGAATATGGAATTAATAAGAACTAAAATTTAAAAAGCATAATTTAAAAGGCAGTGTTAAATAGTAAAAAGAGAAGCTATTTAAGTATCACATATGTGTGCATATACAGTTGGCCTTGAACCCAGGCTCTTTCTCTCAACTAACTGTAACTTGATGATTACTTTACCAGGCGCCCCTCCCAGGTCTCCTGGGTCTCTCAGGCAAGAGACTAGAAGGAAATTTGTGTCTTAAAGGGGTAGAAAAATCTACAATTTTAAGTTTAAAGTTTCAAAAAGGGTAAGGTCTATAATCAGGAAGGTGCTTGTTTAAAGCTTATTAGAGCTGAGAGAAATATTAAAGATGTTTTATACGAATATTTAGGTTTTCACCTTTATCAATACATATCATTAATTGTTTTTACTTTCTTTACACTACTACTCTTTTTCTCCTCTCACTGGGTTTCCTCTTGTTCTCACGATATTAGCTCCTACCATTTTTTTTTTCTTCTTAGTCTAGTGTTCATTTATTTACCCTCTTCTTACTTCTTTCCCTTCTACTTGTGTTTCAACTTAGGTTAGTCATTTTCCAATCTAGTCTTCTATTTTGTTTTGTTTTGTTTATGGAGAGGTTTTTGCTATAGGGCACGTGCACTTGCCAGAAAGACAGAGAGAGAGAGAAAGACAGAAAACAAGAAATCACCTCCCAGAGGGGATGGGCATGCCACAATCCCTTCTCCTCCTCTCTCTTCTCAGGGTCTTGGGCACGCATGCACATGCATCTGGCATGAGTTTAAGCCACTGGGTCTGGGACTGAAACGGCCGGCGACTACCTGGGAGTTCAGTGACATAGCTATTATGCTAACTGCTGGTCTCCCAATCTTCTAGTAATCTAATCACTGGTGATTGTTTCTCTTGATTGGCTCCTACCTTGCTAATTGCCTCAGGAAAAATGAGTCTATTTTAAAGTTTTTATGCAACTAAGACAAAAATATTGAAATAATTATAACAGTCGAGGATATTAAAAATAGCAATAAAACAACTGAGTCCAGAGCCCAGAATATTTCATAGATATTATCTCCTTTTTAACAGTCTTTAGATATTTAAATTCTGGGATATAACCTTAACTGAATAGCATTCATGTCTAAAACTTGTCATAAGGATTCCCTTTCAAAAAATATTTATTTTTTTTTAAAGAGAGGTTTTTGCTATAAGGGCTTATTTGGTTGCCAAAGAGACAGAGAGAGACAGAGAGACAGAAAGCAAGGAATCACCCTCCAGAGAAGATGGCCACCCCACAATCCTTTCTCCTTCATTCTTCCTTTGAAATCTTGGGCACGCACACACCACATAAGCACCTGGCATGAGTTTCAAAGTGCTGGGTTCAGGAAGGACTCGAACTGTGGTGGATTAGGTGGGAGTCCAGCAACGTAACCATTATACCATCTATTGGTCTCCCCCAAAATATTTTAAATATTAAAGTAATTTTAAAATACATTGTCTTGGGACCAGTAGGTGGCATGGTGGTTAAGGTGCTGAACTCTCACACTGCAGACCATGGTTCAAGTCCAGGATCTGGCAGCTTCCTTTCTCACTTTTCCTTCATCTCTTCCTCTTTTTTGGTGAAGGCATGTGCCCTATAGCACGTTAAACAATAATAATAAAATAGTAATAAATAAAATCAAATAAATAATTTTTTGAGAGGTTTTTGCTATAGGGCGTGTGCGCTCGCCAGAAAGACAGAGAGAGACAGAGAGACAGAAAGCGAGAAATCATCCCCTGGGGGGATGGCCATGCTGCAATCCCTTCTCCTCTATTCTCCTCTTAGGATCACGCGCCCGGTGTAAGTTTAAGCCACCAGGTCCTGGACTTGAAACGCAGTTGACTACATGGGAGTTCAGCGACATAGCCATTATGCTAACTGCTGGTCCCAAATCAAATAAATAATTTAAAAAATATATATATTGTCTTAAACAAAGTTTTATTTAAAGGATATTTATCAAATAACAAACATAAAAGTACTTACCTACACCTAGTGATTCATGCATTAAAAATATAAGTGCATAATTGTACATTACTATTAGTGTATAAAATGATAATTAGATTTGTATTTTTAAATCACATAGATTACATAAATTATACTTCAGATAGAATGAAAACATTTAGTACTTTTATATGGCAACTCTAGGTCAAAAGGTAAAACATAACTGTGATAGTTAATTTTGGGTATCAACCTGACTGTATTGATGAATTCCTGGGTGATTGATGAAACATTACTTGTAGGGGTATGTCTATTATAAGGTCATGAATCAGTGGACTGAGAGAGGAAGACCCACCTTAAATGTTCCTGAGCACCAACCCATCTGCTAGGAACATGGTGGGGAGGAAAAAGGGAAGTGGGAATTTTGTCTCCTCTCTTCTTCTCCTGACACTTTTCCAGAGTGAGTTGTGTCTCTCTCATACAAATCTGCCTGCTACACCCTGCTCCAACAGTCTATGGCTCTGTTTGTTCCTGCTGGCTCCTGGCCCCTGCATGCATCCTGCAACCAGACAGAATCTAGACTCATATCAACAATAACCTAAGGGCACTCAGGCCTGTATCCTCCTACTGGTCCCTTTTGGCCATGGATTGAAATTGGCCCATTTTCCCTGCTTCTGATTCAGTCAGCTTTTCTCCAGCTTGCAGAGAGACTGCTGTGGGACATGTCCGCCTTATGATTGTGTGAAGTAATTTCCATTTAAAAATCCCTTCTCTGGGACCAGCAGTTGGCATAATGGCTATGTCCCTGGACTCCCATGTAGTCGACTGTGGTTCGAGTCCCAGACCTGGTGGCTTAAACTCGTGCCAGGCGCATGCGTATGCATGCTTAAGATCCCAAGAGGAGAATGGAGGAGGAGGAATTGCTGCGTGGCCATCCCCCCTGGGGAGTGATTTCTCACTTTCTGTCTGTTGCTCTCCCTCTGTCTCTCTGGCGAGCACACGCACCCTATAGCAAAAAAATAAAATAAAATAAATAAATAAATAAATAAATAAATAAATAATAAAAACAACAACAACAAAAATCCCTTCTCTTACATATCTATTTACCCCATTAATTCTCTTTCTATGGAAAACCCTGACCAATATAATAACACAGATTATAATATAAATACAGCATTGGAGTATTTGAGTATTCAGTAAACCTATTAGTTTACTAATAGTAAATTGAGATGATATATGAGAATATGACAGAATAGAAGATTATAGTCTTTTAACTGTTTGAATAGAAAAAAAAAACAAAAAAGATATACAGCAAATGTAATGCTCTTATTTTACTTTTTATAATGATTAATAAAGGAACTTCTATATGAATGGTTGAGAGAGGACAAAAATTGAAAGGTAATTTATAAATAATTTCAAACTATACTGTGTAAAAATATAAATGAAATGCTACATTTATTTATGACTATCCAAAGGATGTTAATGAGTTGACAATTATATATGATATATTTTATACATATTTGTAAACACTATCCATTGTAGTAGGCAAAAAATTATTTTGTTTCAACAATTGCATTTATACTTTAGAAATACTCAGAAATATCACTGTAAATACTTTTGTATAGCAGTAATAAACTCAGTAACATTTCCAAAGACTGTGTTTTTACCTACTGAACAATAAGGGAGAAGAACATTTTATTTGACCTCTCTTAAAGGTTACAGTCTTCTTCTATTTAAGTTTTGTGTAAATAAATACGTATGTGCCTTTCTAAGTTCTAAGGAGATAAGTAAGTCTGTCAAAACTTAGTCAGAATCTGGCAGAAAAAAGCATTACAAACTCTTTCAATGTATGCCCTGTTTTTAAAAAAAATTTATGTGAAGTCTGGCTGTAAACTGCATGGACATTCATATAGCCAATGATAAATTGTTGGTAATAAAAGTATACAACTATTTTTAACTTTAATATTTGTTTGTATTTAGTAAAGCAAGCTCATAATTAATCATCTTCTGATTCTAGAAAAATGGTTTTCAAAATTTTGTCTCTGAAATATTTATGTCATTATTAGATGAGATTTCTGTCGAAAATATAGATTCCAGGGCTTCACCAGACTCCTACCAGATCTTGAGATTTGAGTTCAAGAAATAGTATTTCTTTTTAAAAAGGTTTGTGAATAGGGAACCAGCAGTTAGCGTAATGGCTATGTCACTGGACTCCCACGTAGTCGACTGTGGTTCGTGTCCTGGACCCGGTGGCTTAAAACTCACGCTGGGCGCATGTGCGTGCGTGCCCAAGATCCTGAGAGGAGAATGGAGGAGAAAGGATTGCAGCATGACCATCCCCTCTGGGGGGTGATTTCTCGCTTTCTGTCTCTGTGTCTCTCTCTGTCTGGCAAGCATACGCGCCCTATAGTGAAAACCTCTCAAAAAAAAAAATGACAATGGGAACACAACAAGACAAAGTTGATAGGGTACAGAAAGCCACTTAAAAGATGGAAGTTTAAAGAATTGAGTGCCTACACTAAAACAAACAAACAAGATAAATCTTAAGTAAACACTAACTCTTCATCTCAACACTAAGCCCAAAGTTAGCAGAAGGAAAGAAATTACAAAGATTAGAGCATAAATAAATAAAATAGACTAGAAAGACAATTGAAAAGATTGGCAAAGCTAAGAGTTACTTTTTTTGTTTTGTTTTGTTTTTGAGAGGATTTTCTATAGGATGGGTACACTTGCCAGAAAGACAGAGAGAGACAGAGAGACAGAAAG
>NW_006159750.1:876625-895028 GCF_000334495.1 Tupaia belangeri chinensis
GTAAAAACTATCAAAAAAAAAAAAAAAAAAGGTTTGTGAAGGTTTCTTTTGTTGTTTCATTTTCTTAAGATTTTACAATTCAATTTCAATTAAACACAATGTAACACACATTACTTAGATCTTTTTATTTATTTTTATTTTTATTTTTTTTATTTTGAGAGGTTTTTGCTATGGGCCGCTTGTGCTTGCCAGAGAGACAGAAAGAGAGAATATGAGAAATCACCCCCCCAGGGGAATGGCCATGCCACAGTCCCTACTCTTCCATTCTCCTCTTAGGATCTTGGGCATGCATACACATGTGCCTGGCATGAGTTTAAGCTACCGTGTCCAGGATTCAAACTGCGGTAGAATACATGGGAGTCCAGTGATGTAGCCATTACGCCATCTGCTGGTCCTCACATTACTTAAATCTTATTTCTCCACATTACTTATATTTCCTTGTGCAGCTTGTCAGAAATCCATTACAATGACTAAAATAATGATTGATAATCTTTTCTAAATAAAGTTAATTTCTTTTATCCAAATGGACAGGGATTTCAAAACGTTTTTAGGGACCAGTAGCTGGTGTAATGTCTGTGTTGCTGGACTCCCATGTAATTGACCACGGTTTGAGTCCCCGCCCTGATGGCTTAAACTCACACCTGGCGCCTGCATACCCAAGATCCTGAGAGCACCATGGAGGAGAAGGGATTGTGGCATGGCCACGCCCTTGGTGGCTGATTTCTCACTTTCCGTCTCTCTGTCGCTCTCTGTCTTTCTGGAGAATGCATGTGTCATATAATTTATGTAATGTATAAATTACATAAATTTATAATATATAATAAATTTATTTATTTATAATACATAAATAAATAAAAACTTTTAAAATAAGTTAGTCTGGCTGTAGGAGTCCACTTTTTGAAACCCTGTGCAAATATAATTAAATCTCACTTCTGTCATGTATTAATTCCACTGTGGGAACATATTAAGCATCTCTAAACCTCACTGATCTTATTTTTGAAGTGCAGACATGCCATGTCCACTTCAGCATCTGGGTGCTTCCCCTTGTCATTTCTTTGAGAACACCTCTGTGTGGTGGATGCTGGTTTAATTTTCTTGCTCCTTTGACTCCAATATTGGATTAATGTGGCTGTATGATTTTATTTTTCCCATTTTTGTTTTTGATTCTTAATAAGAATTGATTGAAATTACTGGAGAAAATAGTGAAATGAGAATTTAACCACTATGAATTTTCTGATAACAAATCACGTTCCATACTTAGTACTATTTCACTAGATTTTTTCAGACATTCATATTTCTCCTCAAACTCTGTCAACTCCATACTCTACCATTTGAAAGAAATAAACCATGTCTGTATTTCGATCTACTATTTTTCAAGTATTATCTAATTTTTATGCTACCGTTTCTCAGTGAAAATGGCTACTCTGTCTTAGAGGCAGTCAGAATGCTTAAAAATTCAGTGCGGAAAGATATTAATTGAGAACATGATTCTGAAGAGGCAGAATGGAATTGTTAGGGTAGAAAGGAGCTTGAGCTATAACGGACAATGAAAGGGGTTATTCCACTACTCTTTCTGGAATAGAGGAGGCCTGGACCAATCGAGTGACAGAGACAATAAAGAGAAGGAGAATATACAAAAATCTCTTTAGGGGGTAGAATACGTAAAGACTGACGACAGAATAAGGTCCAAGGAGTAAAACTGAGGAAGATAGAGATGACTTTGGCAGTCAAATATTTTCTCTGTAGGGCATAAAAAAATCTCTTATCAAGTGGCCTTTCCAATGGACCTTTATTAATGCTGCCTTTCTTGGTTTTATTTTTCCTTTCAACTCTTACCTATTTATATACTTTAATCTAGTTATAAAAAAGTATGCCTTAATCTTCTTTGTATTAAAAAATGCTATTATCTCCGCTTGCAATATCTGCCTTATTTTTCTCTATCCCTTCATGTTCCATAAACTTAATATATTACCCTATTGGAAGATTTCTGTGAATTTCATTCTAATATAAATGTTATTATTCTACTTTAATAATGTCCTGTAATTCCACAATAGCATTCATTATATTATAATCTAATTACTGACTTACGGTTCTTTGCTAACTTTGTAAAAGATAGTAGTCCTTTTAACTTCATTTTGCAAATAAAAGTCCAATATTTTCCATATCATAGGCACACAACAAATGATGATACAGTCTAAAAAGAATGCAATGAAGTGCAATGTGTGTTATTTTCTTTTTCAGAGAATAAACACACAAGATTAGATATAAAATGTTTACAGATGAAAAGGATTAGAGATAAATTATTGTTAGAAACCAATGAATGAGACAATGACAGTGATTTCAATATTATGATAGTGTGTAAAATACAATGTTTCTCTTGAAAAAAGAAAAAAATATTTTGTTACTATACCTATGCTTTAGGATAGTTTACTGAAACGAGTAAATTAATATTTATGTTCGAAGATGAGTTAGATCTCTGAGCAGAGGCTTTTCATGTTAGATACGAAGATGGGATACTTTTTTACTAATGCACCCATTCAATAGGTATTTGTTATGTGATTGATACCACACTTCATAATAGAGAAGATAGTGGTACACAGAACTCAATTTAGTATTTATTTTAAGATACTTTTAGTGACAAGTCATCAGCTCAATAATACCAAAAATATATAGAAATAAAGACTGGTAAGTTTTATTAAGAAAGTATAGGGACCAGCAGTTAGCGTAATGACTATGTCACTGGATTCACATGTAGTCGACCATGGTTCCCGTCCCGGACCCGATGGCTTAAAACTCATGCTGGGCGCGTGTGCGTGTATGCCCAAGATCCCGAGAGGAGAACGGAGGAGAAGGGATTGTGGCGTGGCCATCCCCCTTGGGGGGTGATTTTTCACTTTCTGTCTCTCTCTCTTTGTCTGTCTGGCAAGCGCATGTGTCCTATAGCCAAAAAAAAAAAAAAAAAGTATACATAGTGCAGTAAGATTTTGTAACTAGATAGCATGCAAAGGATATTTAGTGATAAAAGATAGCAAAAGTTTCCTAAAAGATGACATTGGACTGAGATATAAAATAATAAAAATTAAAAGGATAGGGGGAAAAGACAGGCTTGTTCATGGCAGTGCATGTATTAGGATGCTGTTGTAATGCTGGAGCAACATGGGAAGGTCCAGGGTTCGGATCCTGGGATAGCTGAACATGCAGCTTGTACCCATAAGTGCACCCATAATCCTAGCTGGCTGGCTGAAATACTGGGGATGGATCACAAAGTGATGAGATGCTTTTGGGAGCCCCTTTTGTAGCTCATGAAATAAATAAAACTCATTTTAAACATTTAAAAATACTGGCCTGGTCTAGGTGGCACAGTCCATAGCGTACTGGACTGCAGTGCTGGAAGACACATGGCTACCATGGGTTCAGCTCCCTGGGTCAGCCTGAAAACATACTGGCAATGCATGCAGGTGTCCCAAATCTTGATGAGCTAGAGGGCCGGGAAAAGGATCTTGGCCTAAGGAGACCCTATAAAGGGTCTCTCCCCCACCCTCCGCCTCTCTCTCTCCCTCTTCTTTAATGAATGTGCACCATGAATTAAAAAAAAAATAATGATAAAAGCTAAAATAAAATATTATTCTTAGAAAACCAACCAATAGGACTATAGAGAAGTGAGATACTATCAAAAAAGAGTAATCTATTTATACATCTCTCATTACGCCTTAGCAGCTTGTTACTGTATGAAACTATTAAAGTAAAAGATGTTTCTGTTTCTTTGACTGCTTTCTGTTTTTCAGTTAATTGTAATCTATGGTATCTTTAATTGAAAGTTAATACCATTCTATTATTACTCCCAAAACCAGCTGTCAAACAATGATCCAAAATTACTATGCTTGCTTGCTCGAAAACCAAGTGGGTTCTTTTCTGTCTAATATCTCATAACATTACTCCTTATAAGGGAGGTATAAATTTATTTCTTGTATAATATTTATAAACTATCCTTCAGAATAAAGGTAAAAAAAAATCTCTTAGGGTCCTCAAAAACATATAAAGGTATGGAATTAATTTGAATAAGAAGTTATACATACAGATTCAATGCCTTGCTATATGGCATTCATGGGTCTTAAAAATAATATCAAATGCTAGATTTGACATTTTACAAGCAGCCACAAACCTAGAATAATAAATTGCAGGTAAGAAAAAAATGGAAAGACACAATAAAATACTACTTTTTTGGTTTATTGTCAAAAGGCAATTTTTAAATTTTATTTATAAAATATCACAGTAGTCCAATGATGAACTTTTCACTGTGTATTGGATTTGATAGCATCATGCTTCTGAAAAGAAGTGAAAGGGCAATTCTTGCAGCTGAAGGTGACCTTTACCACATCTTTTTCTAAGTACTTCTCCCAAGATTGCCAGGCCAAAGAGAAAAAAAAAATTAGGAGGCAGTAACTGGCAGAATTGTGCTCTTTTTCTTTATTTTTTTTTTTTCTACACTAAATAATATTGATCTCTATGCATTCATCTAATTGATTTTTTTAAATGGTATGCAAAGAAAAGTAATTCTCAAGTGTTTATTCTGTCATGGTGACTAATCAGTTTTTCTGTGTCCTATATTTTAGAGTAGGGAAACTGCTGTGTTGGCGATAATTTTCATTAACACATTCAGCACGTGTCAAATGTTCCACATTAATGGTCAGATAACCCTTATAAATGGGAAGAGTTCCATTGAGTTACTTAATAAAAAACAATAATCAATGGAAAAAGCAGTATATAAAAATATTTTTACTTTTGTAGAATTAGTTTCTCCTAAGATAGGAACTGCAAATGTAAATTTTTGGATTCCTGTAAGACTAACTTACCCAGTAAACACGTATTTATGATACTTCTAATTCATTTGTATCAGTCACTTTAATGTGCTTAAAATGTAACTGCAAAATTCCAGCCTGTGAAGTAACTATAATATTTTCACGGCATAAAGGTAATAGAGGTTTTGTATAATGTAATGTAAAAATCAGTAAGAGGATACTGAAGACTATGCAGTTTGAGAGTAGTAATAAAAATATCCAGAGTCAGGTTTAAAGGTGTGATAAATCTTTACATAGCTCATTACCTATTTTCAAAGAAAACATTCTAGCAGGATAGGTGGGGTGCTAGAAATTAAGTATACTGACTCCATGTGTAATCAATCACTTCAGCAAAAATCTGTGAATAATTCTATAATATTAATTTTCATTCAGATGTTACATTTCAACCCCAAACAACTGAACTAGTAAATATAGAAAGAATAAAAATAGAGAAAAAGACTGATGAAAAGATTGCACATATTAGTTAATGTGAATTCAATGTCATTCCAAATCCTCACCGCATTTGCCTTCGATTGGCTTTCTGCTTTGTACACTTGACCCACATCCATACAGCGAAGTCTGCTCTTCACAAATGAAATGTGTGATGACCATGAACATCAGTCAAGAGAGTGGTGTCCGTTCACTTTCTGTTACATTTACCTAAACACAGATCAATAATTAATAAAATGCGGACAAAACAACTTTCCCTAAAAATAAAGAAGCAACCAAAAATGTAAACAAAGCAAACTAAATTCATAGCTCTTTGTCAATTCAAGCCCTGAAGTATGAAGGGAAAGCCAAGATTAGTGCTTCCATTCATGGGAATTACAATTCGTGTATTTAAGATGGGAGAGTGATAGATCTTCTGCATAATCCCAGTAAAGAAAGTAATTTGAAAAGAGACCTAGTTACTGAACTTTAGCTACATTAATTCTTTTAGGGAAACAGAAAATCATGCACATGCAATTTGAGGAAACACAATGGCCCAATACCATTTTATCACATTAGTTTCAAAACATCTTTATACATCTTGGTTCTATATTGGAAATCTAGGGGCCTAGCAGAAGCATTTATGTAGCTGTTAGAAGACTTTTCAGAGGAGTAATAAAACAGAGGGACAAAGAAAAACAAACGGGAAGCCTCTAGTAATAAGTACCACAACTGTAAAAATATAAGTTAAGATTCAAAGGCAATGTGATAGTATTTGCAGGTTATAAGGTCACTTCATTGGAAAGGCAGTGCACACTCTCTTGTCAAAAACCCTTGATAAAAATTTCCAAAGTTGCTAAATAAATGACGTTTAAATGGCATTTTTAATAACGGTCCTAACAAAATAGAATATGTAGACTATGGTTGTAACTACATACACACACATTAACTATTTGTTACAGCAAAAAAAGTAAAAGATCTCAAATGTACTCAATAATAAATCTTTCAAGTGCATGCATGCAAAGTATATATGGAGGAGATTTTAAAGTGAATTAAAAATGTAGTTATAGGACCAGCAGCTGGCATATGGTTATATCACTGGAGTTCCTCGTAGTCAACCACATTCTGAGTCATGGACCCAGTGGCTTAAAACACACCAGGCGTGTGTGTGTGTGTGTGTGTGCACCCTAAATCCTGAGAGAATGAAGGAGAAGGTATTGTGGTGTGGCTATCTCCCTGGGCGGTGATTTCTTGCTTTCAGTCTCTCTGTCTCTCCAGTAAGCACACGTGCCCTATAGCAAAAATCATGTATTTAGGAAAATGGAGAGAAAAGTCAGGCATATAATTTGGGACAGGATGGAGAAATGGAGATAAAATTTGTCCTCATACATAAAACAAAACATTAAAAAATGCAAGAAAAAATCAATTTGGCATGTATCTTTAACCATACAAAAAAGCAACTCAAACTGTACTAGAGAGTTAAATGTATGACCTGAAACCCTAAAACTCCACAAATAAAACAGGTGAGAGCCCCATGACATTGGTCTTAGCGATAATTTTTTTGCCAAATTTATAGTTAGCAAGAGCAAAGATAATCAAGTGGGTATGTGTCAAAATAAAGACCTTCTGGGGACCAGCCATGGTGATATAAGCAGTGGAGGCGCTGACACATGATGTTAGACACCATATTGGGAAATCTTAGGTTCATGTCCTGGAACAACTAAACATGCCAGGTACAACTTACAAAGGAAGGAAATCCTGGCATTTACTACCACTTAGGTGAACCTGGAGGAAATTATGCCAAGTGAGATAAATCAGACAGAAAAAGAAAATATTGTATGTAGAAAACACATGAATATGGAATAAAATAAAACAGAACGCACACAGCAGAGATTACAATGTTCCATGACAGGCTAGGTTTGGAAATAGGGAGGTGCTGGTCAAAGGGTATAAACTGTTAGTAAATTCAATGGTACAGACAATTTTGATGTGATTTCAGATGAAAATTAATAGGTATTGGAAAGTGGAAGAAGGGTTATCCTTATTATAAAGTGGCAAGTACCTTGACTTAACCAGGTTCATGTATTAGAACCTTGTAAAAGGCAAAACTTTTGAACTTTTACTGTAACGATTTAGAATAGCTGGCAAATGACATGTCTAGGCAGTGTATTGAAAGTGGTGTGTGGCATTTTAAAGATTTTGTATAGAAAATTAAAGAAAAATTAAAGAAAAAAGAAATGTTTTAAATATAAAATGTATCATTTAAAAGGAAGTAGAAAACAAAGATTTGAGTTTTTAGCCTAGCCACGTAAATAATAATAAAAAGCATACCGAGGTGCAGCCAAGTTACCCTCTGGTAAATGGAATGGTATGGCTAAAGGGAAGCCAGATGCTATTCATCAAAATAAAAGTGGGAGAATGACCAAAGATATTTCAGAAATCTTCCAGGTTGTCCCTTCTATCCAGGACCTTGATGTCAAGGTTTCTAGAAGAGCACCTCTAGGACGTGAGCAGTTATTATCTGTCCTGCTGCAAGTATCTGCTTCTTGAACTTCAGCGTAACACCCTTGAGCTACCCCAGTCACGGGTCAACTGGTCTTTAGCTCAGAGGGTGCAAACACCACATGGTGTCTATTTGGTGCTAATTCTGCAGGCACGCAGAATGCATGAGAAGTGGGATTATTGCTACCTCTGACTAGATTTCAAAGGATATAGCTGATAGCCCAGGAGCTGACAGAAACCTGTCCCATGAATAGAGCCATCACAGATAATTTCCATTTGAGTAATGCTTAGTGGAGCCATGGGAGGTAGGGCTGCCACAAAGACCCCGGAATTGCAGAACTAAGGACATTGAACACCAGTTTGGGAGAGCTGCAGGCTTGAGACTTCAACTTCTGAAACCTCCTACATAAGCTGCACCTATCAAAACGAAGCTGGCAGGGCTAACTAAAAGCTTGGAGGCATAACCCTCACCCCAGCTCATCCATTATCCAGAGCATAGATGCAAAGAAGATTATTCTGAAACCTTGAAACAATGTTGTTAACTGTTCAGTTTGGACTTACTTGGGATGCATTGCCCAATTCATCTTGCCTAGCTCTTCATTTTAAGATAAGGATGTCTATCCCAGGCTTCTCCCATTATTATATTTGGAAGTCAATAACTTTTTTGATTTCCCCAGCTCATTACAGGAGGGGAATTTTCTTATATCACACTGATGTGATGCCAAGTACATTGTTCATTTAACAAATATAGATTGATTTTGATCCACCCTACTTCAACGGAAATTGTGAGCTATAAGATTTTTTTTTTTTTGGAGAGATTTTCACTGTAGGGCGTGTGCGCTCGCCAGACAGACAGAGAGAGACATAGAGACAGAAAGCGAGAAATCACCCTCCAGGGGGGATGGTCACGCCGCAATCCCTTCTCCTCCATTCTCCTCTCGTGATCTTGGGCACGCACGCACACGCGCCCGGCGTGAGTTTTAAGCCACCGGGTCCGGGACACGAACCGCCGTCGACTACATGGGAGTCCAGCGACATAGCCATTACACTAACTCCTGGTTCCCGAGCTATAAGATTTTTAATGGTCAATTAGTTTTGGGAGAACATGAAAACTCTTCTTTGGTTAGAAATTTAAAAATCTAGTAATTGACTAGATAAATATAAAAGAGAATATGCCATAAACTTACTATTGTTAATAAATTATTGGCCTTTTGAATATTTAATTTTATATGTACTCAGTGTCATTTCACTGATCTACTGTAGGGCGTGTGCGCTCGCCAGACAGACAGAGAGAGACATAGAGACAGAAAGCGAGAAATCACCCTCCAGGGGGGATGGTCACGCCGCAATCCCTTCTCCTCCATTCTCCTCTCGTGATCTTGGGCACGCACGCACACGCGCCCGGCGTGAGTTTTAAGCCACCGGGTCCGGGACACGAACCGCCGTCGACTACATGGGAGTCCAGCGACATAGCCATTACACTAACTCCTGGTTCCCGAGCTATAAGATTTTTAATGGTCAATTAGTTTTGGGAGAACATGAAAACTCTTCTTTGGTTAGAAATTTAAAAATCTAGTAATTGACTAGATAAATATAAAAGAGAATATGCCATAAACTTACTATTGTTAATAAATTATTGGCCTTTTGAATATTTAATTTTATATGTACTCAGTGTCATTTCACTGATCTGATCATTTTTACTTAGAACAATGATTTGTTTAGGTCTATTAATATTCATGATCAGATTTAACACAGAAGAACCATTCCATTAAGTTTAAATTAAATGCTTAGTTATGTGTGTTTAGAATGGTGTTATTATTAATTGTTTATGCTGACTCTATGTCATCATGTCTAGTGCTGGCTCCGGATTGTCTACCATGCTGAAAAATGCAGTTATGCTAAATGTTTTCTTTTGGAAGATTGCTAGGAATGGTGATTGAAAATGCTAATCATTTAACTTGGTCATGTCTCAGTGGAAGCAGTCTCTCATGGTGAAAGTTTGAATGAGCTACATTTCAAAGCAATAAAATAATTTCTGTTATCTTTTAGGACCTAAGTTTTCTTACACAAAGCAAAACACTATTATCACCTATACCTTTCCAGTTCCTTTTTTCCTACCAAAGTAGCTGATATTGTATTAAAAATAATATTGCAAAGTGAGTATAATTCCCTTGTTTCAAATCCTTCATAACTTTCTAGTACTTTAAAGATATCTAGTCTTACTACCGTCCTCTCTATCCTATAAATAAATGCCTTTGACTTTAAATTTACTATTTACATTTGTTTTCACTGATCCGCTCTATTTCATCCAAGCATTTCTACACTAATCCTTGTGCTAGAAACCACCCACCCTTTCCATTTTATCTGGCTAACTCTCTGGTTTTAGTTCTTGCTTTTAAGGTAATTTATTCTAGAATGTCTTATCTTAATTGACTATATTGGGTTCACACTACATATTCTGAAAATATCTTATACTGCCTTTACCACATCATCAAAATCACGCGTTAGTTCTATTTGTCTTCTGCTGTACTGCAAATACCATGAGGTCTTGGAAAACATGTTTGGTTTGTTTTTATTTGCCAAGACAGACCTAGCTCAGTGTTTGCCACAAAATATAAGCTTGAAAGTAAATAATGGTTCAGACACTTCAGACTCATCACTGCCTGCTTCTCTGATTCAGACAATATGTCATAGACACATCTCTTCTTGCTTCTCTCTGTTAAGTACACTTATAAACCTGTACCACAGACAACCAAAATAAACTTGGAAAGTATATTGGGTAGGGATCACAAGATTAAAAGAAAAACACTGCAAGTTATTTTATAACTCACAACCTGACAGAAGAATCAAATGATTTGGCATTTTCTCACTCCTTAACTGACCACCACCACTCAACACTGAACAGGAATCCAGTTGACCACATCAAGTAAACCAGGTAGAATTGGCAAGAAGGTACAATTGGAGGCCACTAATATTGAGCATGATATTTCTCTTCTCTACCCACAGCACAACTCAGCAGCTCCCACAAGAGGAATGCTGCTACAATGCCATGCCTTGGAGGGACATTTTTCTCCCCCAGATCAGAGATTTTATTTTCTTACCTGGGAGTACCAGGCATCCCAGACTAGTAAAGCTTCTATCAGCTCAAATAGCACCAACGGGAAACTGGGTCCCCCTACCATGAGATAAACAAACCAATTTGTAACACAAGTCCTGAAAATGACATTGTGACTAGAATAATACCCCACACACATACAAAAAAAGCCAGAACCTATTTACAAAATGTAATTAGGGTGACTTCTAACTTTTACTTCAAGTAAAAGCTTTCAGTAGGGCTAAGAATCTCCTACATAATAGACAATACATATAGGGTATGCTAACAAATCACAATTCCAAGAAGAGTTAGAAAATCAAAACTGTAGTGAGAAAGGCAATCAATTCATGCCTATCTCAAGATCAATGAAATGCTGGAATTATACAACAAAGATTTTAAAACTGGCATCATAAACATGACTTAACAGGAAATGACAAATTCTCTTAAACAAATTTTAAAAAAAGAAAATTTGAGCAAAGAAATAAGATGAGTTTATTCAATTGAAGACAGCTGTATACCAAAATTAAAAAGACAAACTTGATAGATGAACTCAAGAGTAGAGTGGGGAAAAGATAAAATCACTAAAATTAAGGAAAAACCAAGAGTTCACACAATTTGAACAACACAGAGAAAATGAAGATAGAGAAAGAAGGAAAGAAAGGCAAGATATCCTACTTAGCATCACTGCAGTAATAGGCTGTCAAAGTGGACAGATCCATGTAGAAGATAGCAGGTTCCATTCCCAGATTGACCGCATGGAATCCTGCCTGACTTGCAAGGCTGCCACAGTGGAGGGGAATCACAGCATAAAGTCATGTTAAGGGTACTTCTCTTTCTTTCTCTCTCTTTCTCATTCTCTTTCTCTCTAAAGAAATAAATGGAATGAAAAGGAGAAGGGAAGGAAAGAGAAGGGAAAGAAAGTTCTGAACAAAGCAAAACCAAACTGATCTATTTAATATATCTAGACCATTCCACCTATCAATAGGAGGAATATTTTCCAAGCACTCAGATAAAGAAAGGAAAGGAGAAAAGAGGAATACACCCTCTAGGATCTGTGGACCAATATGTATCAAATCTTCATATCAGAGACCAAAAAAGCAAGTAGGAAGACAGCAGTGCCAAAAATTGTTTAAAGAAATAATGATTTGAAACTTCCCAAATTTGGGAGAAAAAAATGAGATCTGTTAAACAATCCCAGCAGAGTAAACCCAAAGAAATCTATGTATGATACATCATAACTTAACTTCAGAAGGTGCAGGCAAAGAAAACACCTTGAAAGTAGCCAGAGAGAAATAATACATTACTTACAGGGAAACACCATTTCAATGAAAGTGAGCTTTTCATCTGAAAGCATGAAAACCAGAGGAAGTATAACAATATTTTCTAAGTGTTGAAAGAAAAGCACTACCTTTATAAATTTTATATTCAACAGAGCTATTTTTTTCAGGACTGTTGTGGAAATAAAGACACTATAGTAAAGCAAAATAACAGAAAGAAAAAAATAACAAATTGTCACAACCCTTACAGAATGGCTAAACAAAGTTATTCAACATTAAGAAAATAATGAATAAAAGATCTTGGAGCATCAAGAAGGAAGAAAAAATAGAATACAAATATGAGTAAATAGAAGAGATTATCATCAACACATTTTTCCTAAGACTATGTGGTACTTCAGAATGACACAGCCAATTGAGGCTCACAATAATAATATTTAAAGTTATGGTGGATAAAGAAGCCTAAATAGAGGTAAAATTTCCTCACTTTACTTGAAGTAGTAAAAATTTGATGTCAGTAGACGTAATCATATGTGTATGTAGAATCACCACTAGTAAAACTAGAAAGTGATACACTCAAGCACATTATAAATAAATCAGGATGAAATTTTACAAAGAAAATGAACAAGCAGTGCACATAAAATCAAGGAAAGAGAAACAGAGAAAATAATACAATGCACAATTAATCCCTAATATGTCAATAACTACCTTAAGTGCGAGTGGTCTAAAATGCCAGTTTAATAAAGTGAAGATTGAACGTGGATAGAAAATATGTCTCTAAGAAGTATACTTTCAGTTTAATACCTTAAGTAGATGGAAAGTAGAAGAATGGAAAGAAGATACACCATGCGAGAAGATATTTTTAAAAGCAGTCATGTTGGCTATGTTAATATTAAATTTAAGAGCAAAGAAAATTACTAGAGATGAAGAGAGACCAAGAGAGAGAAGAGAGACCACAATAGCAAATTATCAATACAAGAAGGATGTATAATAATGCTTAATGTGTGCACATCTAACACCAGAACCACAAGAAACATAAACACTAATAGAGCTGAAAGGATAAATAAATTAATCATTATGGTGAGAGTCATTAACACCACTTTCCCAAGGATGCGATAGCATGAGAAGAAGGGAATCAAGAAGAAAAAATAAAGAAGCAGAATGTTTAAGGGACACAAAAATGGAAAATTATCTGTTGATGATAATGTGTTTGATAATACCTTTAAATACCTTAATATACAGCCTCTATTCTTGGAAAATTCATACAAGGAAATACAGTGATTGAATGTATAATTTTTTTAAAAAATTGATAGTGCTAATAAAAAAATCAGAAAAGTCTGCAAATGATACAGTGTTAAGACACTGGATTCCCATGTGTTTGAAGGCTGTTTGAATCAGACCTGGTGCCTTAAAATCACTCAGGGCATGTGTGCGTGTGCCTAAAATGCCTAGAGAAGAATGGTGAAGAAACCGTGGTATGGCCATCCCGCTGGGGGCTTGATTTCTCACTTTCTGTCTCTCTGCCTTACTCCTCTCAGGCAAGCACACATACCCTATAGCCTATAGTAAAATCTGAAAGAAGAAAAGAAAATCAGAGAGAAAATGAAAGAACTGAACAAATCAAACCAAATCAATCTATTGAACGTATAGAAGACATTCCATCCAATAACAGAAGAATAAACATATGTTTCAAGCACTCGAGGAACATTCACTAAGATAATTCATATTTTTGACCATAAGGAAAATCCTAACAAACTTAAAATAATTCAAATCATATAAAATGTGTATTCTCAGTTTAATAAAATCAAACCATAATAACAAAAAGACAATAAGCATTCCCCAAATCGCACTGCTAAATGATAGCTAAAGAGGACAACTCCATATGAAAAAAGCATAGTTCAGAATTGAAAATACAACATAAAAATATTTAGAACACAGCTAAAGTAGTGCCAAGAGGTACATTTCTTAGCACCGAATGTATACATCAGAAGAGAGGGAAGGAATCAAATCAAAAATTTAACTTCCAACCTACAAGAAATTAGCAAATGAAGAGCAAAATAACCCCAAAGCCAGCAGGAAGAAAGAACTAATAATAATAAGTAGAAAGCAATAAATTTGAAAAACATGAATAGTGTCAATGAAACACAAATCAGGTTCTATTTGTTATATTTTTTCAATTCTATTAAGTGCATAAAAGCCCATGTATCTGATACTATCTTTACTTGTTTTATTACATTGTTAATTAACATAGAGAATTGCAGCCAGTAATACCATTTGGATACTTTGGGTCATTAAAGAACACAAATGCACACCATTTTAGAGATGATTTCCTGAATGATTAGAAGTTTATTCTACAGTGCTGTGTTCATATGCAAACGTAAGTAGAGATTATAATTGGCTTTTGCAGATGAGTGATGTTTAAATCAGATTGCAATACCCCGAGGAACTAAAAGCAGTAGCTCAAACTGACAACCTTTATAAAATGAGTTTTGATCAGCTTTTTAGGATGTTTTAACATACTAATTTTGTCTTTCCTTCTATTGTAAAAAAACCACTTATTTCCTTGTTTCCTATTAAGTTTTCTATTAAGCTAGAATGACTAATTCTAGTTGGACAAACTCTATCTAGTAAATCTCTGTCAGTGATATTTGTAACCATGAAACAGAAATGTGTAACTATCTAGCCATAACTCCCACACATGTGTGCGTGCACACACATACCCACACACACACTGTCACAGAAGAAAGCAAACTGTAATGAAGAGAACATATTATGATACTACTGAAATACTTAATTACAAGTCAGGAATTGAGGGAATAATAGCAAGTATACGTATCTTTAAGGCTCCCTTGAGATGTAAGTTGCACACTGTAAAACTGATCCACTTTAATTATACAATTCAATGATTTTTAGTAAATTTGCAGAGTTGTAGTGCCCTCTCCATAACCTAAATATAGACTATTTCCATATCCCCCCATAAAACATGGTGTTCATTGGCAGTCACTACCGTCTTGGCTCAGGCCACCACTAGTCTACTTCCTTATCTACATATTTGTCTTCAAAACTTCATATGTATCATTGCAATATGAGGTATTTTCCCATTGGTTTCTTTCACTCAGTGTAATGTTTTGAAGGTTCATATATTTTGACATGTACAGCAGTTTCTCCCATCTTCTTTGAAATATTAATCCATTGTATGGGTAAGTCACATGGTTTGTATCCATATACTAACTGATGGAGAGACCCATGGTTTACATGTTTGACTCTAATGAATAATGTTGCTATGAACACGTATCAATTTTGGTGGAACATACATTTGAGTATTTTTGTTTTGTTTCTTCTCCATGGATAGAGACTCAGGAGAAAATTATTTTCCAAAGTGGCTGCAGTATTCTACACTCCCACTAACAATATATGAGATTCCAGTTTCTTCTCATTCTTACCAATACCTGTTATTGTCTGTCATTTTCATTGTAGATACGAAGGGATTTTAAAAATGTAGCCAGGGTAGACATAGTCAAGCACCATTGGGCTCGGTAATATCAACCCGTTATTTGTCACTTATCTCCATTTAATGACTTGCATTTACCTTTTAACATGAACACAAACAAAAACAACCAATGTTTATACTACTTTACTGCTTCTACTCTTGACTGATATATCTATAGATGCATATTTGCAGAGAAAAATGTCAAATAATATTCTTGGTCACGATACTTTGACTATTTGGGAACTACCCATCAGCCACTGATCTTTCTTATGCTTCTATAAAAACCATTATGTTCTGATCAGTTTGCAGTAATGATTGTGCAGTAAGGCAAAGTGGAGAGCACTCAGGGCAGCCTATGCTCTTGGGAAGGAAAGAGGAGGAATCATGTTTCTAAAAGAGTCATTTAAAGAGTTGGAGTTGGACCTTTGTTGTTTTCCAAATTTGGAGCCCTAAATTTCACATACCCAAACACTTAACCTTTAGAAGTCTTCCAGCAGCTGCAGGAAGGTTGGTTTTACTAGAGGATTTGAGCAATTTCCATACTCCTTAATCAATACAATGGCATTTTTTCATATATCATATATGCTTACTATAAATAAAGGTGCTTATTATTATGAGTCAAGCACTTGACAGCTAATTGATAAGCAGATCTGTATCATTTACCTCTTGTTTATCTCTGATTCTCACACTTTATGACTACTCTATGCATCAAGGATAGATGGAAGCTATTTGTTGATGTAATTAGAGTACTCCGAAATTATTTGAGATCTTAATATTTTCTTAAAGTAGCCAAAAGGACTTTGAATCTTTTTCAGTTTTCTTGGATATTCTAATGTTGTCATCTGTCACCTGGTTGGGTACCTGCTATGTGCCAGTATATGCTGAGTATGTATTAGACATCTGAGTATGTATCAGACATACTGAGTATGTATCAGACTCTGCCCCACATACCTGGGCAAAAGCAGGTTTCTTACATAGCAATGATGTTTTTTGTGAAAGTGTTCTTCAGGCATGAGATATCGTTACTGGCATAAGGTGGTAAAACTGGAGACGTTAACGCTATTCAAATTAGAGATATATTCATACCGATCAAATGTCCTAGCAATTCTGAAGTTGACATTTGGAAAAGACAAACAAGATGTCTAGAAAAATGCACACACACACACACACACACACACACACACACACACAATTCTGGAGATATAAAGGTAGTTAATATATAGTTAGAGAGGCTAGAGTACCAAGGAGGACAGATTAAAAAATTGAAACTAAAACCAGTGACATTTTGGACTGGATCTTTGGCTTTATATAAATGAAGTATTTTCAGAAAAATTCCAAAATTTTGGAAAATTTCCAGGAATCAATATGTAGATATATCAGGTTTTATAAATCATGACCCATGCTTATAAAATAGTTGACATAATAAAAATGCAATTATTTTCTATTATGGTATAATTCCTTCAGAACTTGGGTATTTCTGTTTCATTTATGGAAACTAGCAAACAAACTGTTTTTATGTAATTCATACACACACACACAATTTATATACTGGAGATATAAAGGTAGTTAATATATAGTTAGAGAGGCTAGAGTACCAAGGAGGACAGATTAAAAAATTGAAACTAAAACCAGTGACATTTTGGACTGGATCTTTGGCTTTATATAAATGAAGTATTTTCAGAAAAATTCCAAAATTTTGGAAAATTTCCAGGAATCAATATGTAGATATATCAGGTTTTATAAATCATGACCCATGCTTATAAAATAGTTGACATAATAAAAATGCAATTATTTTCTATTATGGTATAATTCCTTCAGAACTTGGGTATTTCTGTTTCATTTATGGAAACTAGCAAACAAACTGTTTTTATGTAATTCATATCAATTACTATCAAGAAAAGAAAAAATATTTTCTTACAACGAAGTATAAGCTCTAAGCTTCTTTGAGCATGTATAAAACATGTTTTTATCACCTTGTGAATCTAAAATTTGTTGGCATGTTTTAAGAATTTCGTGAATACTTACTGATTTACAGAAATTTGAATCTTCTATTTCTTTTTAATTCTTTATATATTTTGACCATCCTCCAAGTAACTTTTATATACATAATTCTAATGTCAAGGAGAAAACCAAATTCATCAAACATATGAAGACAATTTTTTAAATTTTTAAAATATATTTTATTATTTAATTTATACATTCAATAACTGCAATATTACAACTTATAAAATGAATTTTTCCAGAGTGAATACACTGTCCAGTTGAAGATACTTTCATAGATGTTATCAAAGATCATTTTCCTTTATTATATCTCTTTAGTATGTCTATATATGAAAAGTATGTGTGTATATATCTGTGCAATAATATAAATATGTTTGAGGACAAATAATTTTACACCGAAAGAAGGCACGAATATTTTATCATTCAGTACCTTACCTCACTGTGATTTTCAATAAATAAAATAGCTAACAAAGAAAAAATAGATTCCTGTTGGATGTTAGGTTCAGACACAAATTATGTACCTTAAATCTTAAAGAAAATTGATGGAGAACGTATGGTAGGGCACTTTGTTTCTGACAAGAAAAACAATGTAAAGCTCTCAAAGAAGATGCAGATGTCAGATATTAATGATAACCAGCGTGCATCTCCATGGTCCAGTAGTTGTTGGTACTTAATTTCAACACAATCACGTTCCTCCTACAGCCTTTTTCCTGTGTGGCTGTGTAAACCTGACAGTGACTTTAAATCTTGTTGACAACTACTTCCCTTACCTTTC
>NW_006159750.1:895175-901242 GCF_000334495.1 Tupaia belangeri chinensis
CAGGAAGTCAGTTGCAGTTCTAATGGTATCCCACAGAGAAGTAATTCCCAATCTCTCTCTGGTTCTCTAAACGCAAATGTTGTCATTTGGGACAAAGCCAAAAGTTGGATCAGAAATGCTAAAGCTTCCCAAAAGAACATACAATCAATCGGTTGAACAATTAGAAATGTAGTAGAAGAGTAAATCCATTTTGTTTTTAACATAAAAATCACCTTGATTTCTAAATTGTTCCAGGCATTATTGATAGTAAAGAATTTCGTCCCTTAAAGGAAAGTAGATTGAGATTACACTATCAAAGACAAAATGAAGACAAATGGCTCAATGCAGGCAAAGGTTTTCTTCAAGAATGGATGTGACATATGTGATTATTATTATTCAGAGAATTCTCCCTTGCTATTATATTGCAAAAAAGTCCAGCAGCCAAAGTGCGAATGTCCAGCATCGCCTCCTTAATAAGGTGAATGTGTACTCGTGTGTGTGTGTGTGTGTGCGTGTGTGGTGTGTACGTGTGTGTCTGTGTGTGTGCGCAAAATTCCGACAAAATAAACAAAATTCGAAGATATACTTACAACTGTGTTAAATGTATTGTGCTAATTCTTCCATCTGTGTAGACAAATCAGTGGGCCATTAGGTCAGCAAAAAAACTAAATGTTGTAGCTTAATATATCCGTTTAGAAAAAGAATGATTTTTGGATCTGGACATTAGTGCGGCATTAAAAGGTGACACTCTGAGAGGCAGACTGACAGGGAAGATTCTGGGTTCATATTAGAGACTCCTCTGAATACCCTGGGTATGCCTGTGCTCTGGTCTAAGACTGCCTGTGGGCTGGAGGGTAGATCAAGATGTAAAAACCCTGTTGGGGATTCTCTCGCTCTCAATTTCTGTCTCTCCTGCTCATGGAAGAAATAAATGCAATAAAAAAAGAAAGGAATGATTTGAGTCCCAGATCTCTAATTTATTTATTTTTATTTTGTGAAGTGTCATTCTTTGATCTAGAGAGAGAGAAAACCTCCAGCAGAGTCCTGGTGCTGTGATCCACCCCCAGCCTCATCCCGAACCAGATCGTGATCATCTACATGCCTGGTGTACTCAGGGAGGTCTCCAGATACATATCCCAAACCTTGCCATGTGGGTCAGCCTCCCAGAAGACTGAATTTTATTGTTGTACCACCTCAGGCTCCACTCTCTTTGGTCTTTTTAAGGGAAAAATCTAAGTTAGTTCATTTAAATGTTTTGAATTTGAGATGTGCAATAAGACTAAGTACTCCTCACACTTCAGTTGTGTAAATCACATGCAAAGAACACAGGATATTCCAAATACAGAAATCTAATAATACTGTACTGTTCAAAGTTCCTGATACTCTTCATTGCCATTCCAAATCTTTATACATTTGTTCATACTGTTTCCAACATATACAGAGTATATTGTTCCCTCTCAATTTTAAAAAATTTTCCTCGGAAAACATCTCATTTTGCAACGCCAGATTGTTCTCTGAGAAAAATTTACTGCTCTATGCTACTCGATGACCTCACAGGAATCATTATTACGCCATTACCATTTGATCCTGAAATTGTTCATTAATGTGTCATTCCTTAACTGGATCTGGAACACCTTAAATTTAGACTTTTCATGTCCTAGTTACATTTTTTTTTAAGTTTATTCATTTTATTGACAGGGAGAGAGAGAAGAGACAGACATTCTTGATAGGGTCTCATCATGTGCTATGACCCTGCTTTTTAGCCCTCTGAGCCCTTCCAACTAGCCAGAATCAAGGATGTGTTCAGGTCGACCCAGAATCCAAATCCTGCCCTCCACCCCCACCCAGTCCTCTGCCTGGCTTCTGGCATTGCAGAGCTGCACCTCACTGCCTGTGCCATGGCGGCTGGGCCCATTCACAGGTTTATCTTCAAGCTTCAACCCTAAAATATAGCATACTTCGCATATTCTTTCAACGATGATGAATCAAATTTCTAGGATAAAGAGATGGGCCAGAGTGAAAGAATTAAGCCATTGTCAAGTCATCTTCTTTTTCTGTTTTTCTTCTGATTTTACATTACTTTTATTGCAAGTCTAAAGAAGAGAATTACATTAACATTAGGACAGACACCAAGTCTACATTTAGAAATACATTGAATACTGTCTTAAAAGTCCATATTTTCATTTAAATGAACATGCTGTAGAACTTAAACACAATCATTCAATTTATAGAAAGCGATAAAATAAGTTGTTATAAGCTATTGTAACACAAAAGTTTGGATGACATTTGCCATTTTGGTGTCATAACATAACATAACATAGGTAGAACCAGCATGGACTCTTACAGTTAATGATATTTAATAGTGAAGAATTATTATGGATGATTTGTAGCTTTACATAAACCTTGTCAGTTCATTTTTTAAGTTTAATTTTATTTATTAATTCATGTATTTTAATTTGACTAGAGAGAGACACACACACATACACAGAGGGAGAGAAAGTGAGAAAGTTAGCCACCACGTCTGGGACTTGAACTGTGGTTGGCCATGCAGGAGAGTCCAGTGCCTTAACCACTATGCAACCTGCTAGTCCCTTGTCAGTTAATTTTGATTTACATTCGACTACTGCTAATTATTTTTAAATAAATTATTTAGTTAATAGGGTCGGCTCCATGACCTAGTGGTTGTGGGAGGTGGATCCCATATGGCTGATTGTGCCATTGAAATCCTGGACCTAGCAGCTTGAAAAATATGCTGGGAATGTGTGTGTGTGCTGTGTGTGCTCCAAATCCCTACAGGATGGAGAAATGAAGTAGAAGGGATTGTAAGATGAACATGCCTCATCAAGAAGTTCATTCTCCTTTTCCCTCCTTCTCTATCACTCCCTGTGAGCACACATGTCCTCTGGAACATTAAAAATAAATATCGGGACCAGCAGATGGCATAATGGTTCCATTGCTGGATTCCCACTGTGGTTTGAGTCCCAGACCTGGTGGCTCCAAACTCACACCAGGCATGTGTGTGTCCATGTCCAAAGTCCTGGGAGGAGAATGGAGAAAAAGGGGTTGCAGTGTGGCCACTCCCCTAGGAAGGTCATTTCTTGCTTTCTGTATCTCTGTCTCTTTGTCTCTTGGGTGAGCAGACAGGCCCTCTAGCAAAAATTTCTATATAAAAAATAAATGAATATTAATTAATTAACTAAAAAATATTAATGCTGCCTCCCTTGATTTTAGACTATTATTTTACATCCTTGTACACATAACTGAGAGTGTAAATTTATACCTTGTATGCTTCAGTTTCCTTTGATGTCTCAAGCCGGCTGAGTTTTAACATTCAGACCCATTGAATAAGGTTTAGGCTACAGCAGAATAAATGCCTATAAGCTTCTTTAAAGAGTACACTTTTGTTTAAAAAATTGGCACATGGCTAATTACACTGCATGTCCTGGCAAAAGAGCTTATTTATAGGAGAAACTTTGGCATTATTCACTGGAATTTCTTAAGCTAAATCAAGAAATCAGCATCGGCAATTAGATTACTGAAACAGTTTGCTTTTTCTAAATATGACAGTGTGTAAACCAGAGACCACATAAAACAAATAGATGAAGCAGGTGTGAGACAGACTCAGAGCTGGAAGACTGCCAACTGATCAGCTCCACTACGGTTTTATTATCTAACCAGAAACACATTTTGTTGATATTTAGACTTTCTCCCCCTAGATTAACTTCTGCCAGCTGGATACAGTTCAGTGAACATAATGACCATAACTATTCCAGACTCAGGTAACTGATTGGCATTATAATCTCTTCTGTAACCAAGGCTGTTCTGTGCTTGCATACAAAAGTATTGATATAACCATACAACTTCAGCTGTTTCCCAAGTTCTTTACACAGAACAATCTAGAAATGTCAGGCTACGCTTTCTTTACATTGCAACTTGTTTTAATACATATTTAAGATAATCACTGGACTAAAACGTAATCATGAATTCTTTGTCCTGAACTGGTGAGCTTGTGCTGAGGAGTACATAAACTTGTCCATGAGTCATGAATTATAAAAGAGGCGATGGGTATGCAAGAGACAGGAACTGTATCTAAACATGAAACTATGTTGGCTGTGATCATTTATAGCTCTGAATTGGATGTGGTGGGAAAAAATTAGGCTTTTATAGTCTGTATCTTATTATATATTCAACAGATGGATTCAAATATCCATAATCATGCTTCTCTTCTAGGTCATAACACTTATGCCATCTCTCATACATATAGAGCACCCAATTTATTCACAATACTGGAGCATTTGGATTTTTTCTTTTCCTATAATAGAGTTGCATGCAGATTTGTTTTGAAATAACAAAAGAGCAAAAATGGTACAGAAGAAAACAAATTGTCTTCAAAGAATAATAAACTTGAAAAATATTTTTCTCATTTATATGAAGGTGATTTTTTTTTTTAAGAGAGATTTTTGCTCTAGGGCACATGTGCTCACCGGAGAGACACAGAGACAAAAAGCAATAAACCATCCCCTGGGGGAATGGCCACACTCCAATCCCTTCTCCTACATTCTCCTCTTGGGATTTTGGGCATGCATGCACACACGCCCAGGGTGTTTCAAGCCTCCAGGTAGGGGACTCAAACTATAGTAGACTCCTTGGGAGGCCAGTGATGTAACCATTATGTCATTTTTGTCTAAGACAGTTACTTTGTAAAAGAATAAAAAGTAGCCATATAAAAACCCATGGCTATTTTATATTCTTTTACAAAGTAACTGTCTTAGACAAAAATGACATTAAACAAATGTACCTACTATGAGCATAAGATTCAGCGTGTTTTGAAGAATACATAAAATCCTATGAACATGTGCATGTTCCTTCCCAGAATGTTCCCTCATAATACTTTGCAGAAAACTCTCTGAATCATCCCTACACTAGGCAACCACTCATTTGATTTCCAACACTATAAATTAGAATCAATATTCTAGTACTTAATATAAATGGAATCATAGAAAATGCATTTTTTATGACTGTCATCTTCCACATTTCTTAATGTTTTGAAACGCAACTCATTCATATTGTATCTATGAACAGGATTTTTTTCTTTTTTTTTGCTTGAAATTATCCCATTTTCTTAATTTTCCAAAATATATTTATCTATACACCTGTTGATGAACTTTTATTTCATTATTGCAATATAAATTATATTCATAAGACATTTGATTACAAGTGTTTTATGTATCCACTTCTCTTAGGTTATTATTTAGGAGTCATTTGCTGGGTTATAAAATAAGTATATGTTTAATTTGTAAGAACTATGAAGTATTTTTCAAAGTGGTTACAAAATTGTACATTCTAATAATATATGATAGGTTATTTTGCTTCATATGTTTATAGATACTTGCTATTTGTGGTGTTTTATAAGACAGGTTTAGTCATCTTGCAGGAACTGTATCTAAACATGAAAAAAAAAATATATATATACATGTCTATATATATATATAGAGAGAGAGAGAGACATACACACACACACACACACACACACACACACATATATATATATATTATATCTTTCGCTATTAAATTATTACATTACCTGCAGGTTTTGCTGAAGTACCTTTTACCCGATGGGGGAAATCTATTCATTTCCTAAGAGTTTTATTAAGCATAAATGTTGAATTTTGTTTTGTTAACTTCTTTTAGTGTTTTAACTGGTGTCTGCTCACCAGGGGCAGAGGGGAAGCAACTCCCAATGAGGTGTAGTCATGCCACACACACTTCTCCTCCATGTCCTCATTCGCTCAGGATTTGGGCTGATTATAATGAACACATATTATAATCTTTGAGATGAGCACGTAATTTTTCATTTTGAAGTTTCTTTAAGATGAGTTACATATTTTGAATATTAAACCAGCTAGAAAATAAGTACTATGTTTTTTTTTTTTAGAGAAAGAGATTTTTGCTATAGGGCATGTGCACTCACCAGAGAGACAGAGACAGAGAGACAGAAAGTGAGAAATCATTCCCCAGGAAGGGATGACCGTGCCTCAATCACTTCTCCTCCATTCTCCTCCTGGGATCTTAGGCACACATGCACATG
>NW_006159750.1:901379-944586 GCF_000334495.1 Tupaia belangeri chinensis
CCTCTGGGGAGCTTGGGCACGCACGCACACGTGCCCGGCGTGAGTTTTTTAAGCCACCAGGTCCAGGACACGAACCGCGGTCGACTACGTGGGAGTCCTGCGACATAGCCATTACGCTAACTGCTGGTTCCCGATTTTTCATCTGCTAGTTTGGGACTTGAACTGTGGTCAACTACGTGGGAGTTCAGTGACATAACCATTATGTCCTCTGTTGGTCCCAAGCCCCATTTTAATTTTAGTAATGTATTATCTTTTTTACATATTTCTGGATTCAACTGGTTAAAGTTTGGTTGAGAATTTTCATAATTATTTTTATGAAATATATTTGTATGCAGTTTTATTGTCTTCTCTAACAGTTTTGTTATTTCTCTGGATAATCCTGACCTTATATAGTTAATTAAAGTGATTATAAAGTATACGCTCTTCATTTCTAAAATAATTAGTGTAATATTGATATTGTTTATTTTTTAAGTATTGGATAGAATTCTCCAGTGAAGTTATCTGTGTCTAGAGCTTTCCTTCTAAGAAGATATTTAATGCCTAATTCAATTCATTAATTGTCATAAACCTACTCAGCTTTTCTATTTCTTTTCGCCTCAGTTTTGGCAACTTGTAAGTTTTATAGAGCTTTTCAGTTTCATTGAAATTTTAGGGCATATTGGCATAAATCATGTTTATAATATTTTCTGGTCCCTTTTAGATCCTTCGTAAATAAGATGATGTCTTCATTTTATTCTTGATAGTACCAATTTGGATTTATTCTACTTTTTCATGATTGGTAAAACTAGACTTTTATTATTTTTATTAATCATTCTTAAAAAGTCACTTTTGGGTTCCATTGATTTTATTTTGATCTCTTCTGTGTTCCAGGTAAATATATATGTCAAGTGAACACGTAATCTTAAATGACAATCCCATTTGGCTTTCTGGAGAATATTTCTGTGTAGATTTGTAAAACTCTAGTCTTCAATGTTTCTGCCATCTGGTAGGCTTTATCGATCAGGCACACATATGTGCTCACTTTTATGGAAGCTGCGTTAGAGTTCTCCCGATAAACAGAACCAATACAATCCCTGCATAAAGAGGCATATTGTTAGCAGTTGACTCACAGAAATCTGGAAGCCACTAAGTCCAATATCCGGGAATGTCTCAGTTTAAGTATAAAGGACAGAAGCTGCTGTAGGGACAGAAGGAGTCAATATTCCTTGAAGGCTTTGGGGACAAAGAATGATCTGTTATTATGGGGAAAGTCAGTCTTCTGTTCCTTGCAGGCCTTCCACTGATTGATGAAACTCATTCACTTAAGGAGGGTGATCTGCTTTACTCATCTACTAATTTAAATATTAACATCATCCAAAAACACCCTCACAGAAACATCAAAAATAACTTTTGATCCAACTAGCTGAGTATCCTATGGCAAAGAAAAGGTAACACAAAATTTCTCATCACAGAGGCCACAAGACAAATGAAAAGAAAACCCTACTCTTAAAGAGATCATTTTTCTGATTTAACAAATTGCAGACATTTATCTCTGTATTCCCCACATTTTACATTCTGCCCGCAAAATATTGTATGTCTGGCTAATATTTGGTGAATAAGTCAAAATGTGATCCAGCTGGGTTGCATTCTGACTAGAAAAGAGAGTGGCGAAAACCTGGGATTTTGAGGCAGATCCACCCAGGGTTCAATTGTACCCCCAAATATAACCTCTGCAGCTTTACATACATAATATAGCTTCTTTGGCTTCTTTATGGACTTCTTCAATAGTACCTATCTTGCACGTATTCTGGAAAGGCTTTCGATGTGCTTGGCACAATGCCTGCTTCAGTGTGCTATTTGAGGGTCACGGGAAGTTTCTTTACTATTTTTGGGGCATTTATACATTTGTCTCTCGACAAGCCATTTTCCAAAGCATAACTACATCAGTATATTAAAGATGCACATCAGATCATGGCATGCCCTTCCTCTGCTTTCCTATGATAATTCCACGTAAAGTAAAATAACATACTTTGGTCTCCATTGCAAAATCCAATGTTATCTGGCCTTGTCTTGTGCCCAGCCTTATAACCCTTTCCTTTTTTTGCCCACCGTATTCTATCCACCATCATCTTTCTTCTATCTTTGAAAAATCAAGATTTGTTTCACCAAAGTCTTTCAGAGTATTCGTTGTCTCTTCTGGTCATGTTCTACATTTCTATGTGTTTGTCTCTTTCTTTTCATCTGGACCTCCCCCCAAGTGCCACTCTCTCAAAAAGGCTTTCCTTCACCGTTATTTTTCACTAGCAGACGTCATTGGCTGAGATTTTTTCCCTTAACTTGTCAATCTAATTTGCTTTTCTACCCCTCACTCATTAAATTCTGGCACAGCCAGGCACTCCATAATATTTTTGACTAAAGAAATTAGTTATTTCAGGTCATTTAAAACATGACCCCACCTTTGGGCTAACTCCTCCATATTAATATCTGTATGCACACAATCATAAAAGTCTTCAAAAGACTATGCAAAAGTAGCTTATTTTTTCAAAGTTTAAGACCCCCAGATTCTAAGCATAAGTTGCAAAGCTGAGTCCCTTTAATCTTAAGAGAAAGCACAACTACATTTGCCAGTATTGGACTTTCAAATTACTGGTTTAACTACTTGTGGCCATTTTCTTGAATTATAATGTTTTCTTTTCTATAGATTTTTTTTTTCTTTGCTCAGATGAATGGCTGAATGCATATGTATCTCTTAATTTAGATCTCTTAGTTTAGGCCACTGTAATCAATCAACTGCCAGGCACAGTTCCCTAAATGTTTCTTTTTCTTGCCTCACTAGGTATTTAAATTTCTTATTAGAAATCACTGGTGTAAAAAGCTAACAAGCATTTGAACAATTTCAGGAGGTTACATGAGTAATATTTTAATATTTTTTAAATGTAGACTAAAGACAGGATAGCTAACCCAAAAGTTACTTTTTGTGGTATAAAACTTGGAACTTTGAAATTGGAAATGAAAAATAGCTTTTAAACCAGCATTCCTATTTTTCTTGCCCTCAGGAGAAAGGAGCTCAGTCCTATTTTAAATTAATTCTGGGGCAATTTCCCATTAGAAATTTCAAGTTTGACTTCTTGTAAGACTTCCTCTTGGCTCTGGTGGTATATTTTCCTAATCATGATGGGAAATTTAAAAAAATACATTTTCACTAGGTGCTTTAATGTATTTGCTCAGATTTTTAACTGAAAGAGCTTTCCCATGTGAACCCCAAACAGTGTCTGGTGACCAGGTATAGAATAGTAAAGAAGATTCTTAAGACGATTACTTCTAAGTAAAACAACCAGCAAGGTCAACTTAGAAAGTAGCAATTATTGGATTTGCACTCTTAATCTCTAGCTGCGTAAATTTAAGAGGCAGGTTATCAGAATGACTACCACATTTGAGTATTTCCTGATTGCAGAAATAAACTAAATAATCAACATTATAAACCAAAACTACATGATAGAATTATTTTTTTTCTCTTTGCAGATCAAAGCCATCTAATACCTCCCCAAAGGAATCAATATCCATGCCTCTGTTCAATACCTTGTCTTCATCTCTATAAAACATATTGCTTACTTTAAGTCATACACACAGTTTTGTTGTTGAATGTTTTCATAAAGAAGAATATTAAAATCATCAGTAATTTCTCCACACAGAGGTGAAGGTGATTAATATCCTGATGTGTTTTGTGTGATTCCTTTTCTGTATTTAATTCAGAACTTAGCTGCCTCTGGGTACTTACTCTGACTATCCACAAATGTGTATATGGAACTCTCTTTGCAGTCCTTGGAAAGATCCCATGAAAAAATATTATTAAGCAAAGTAGATTTTTCTCTTGTTGAAAGGGGAAGAGAGAAGAGATTTTAAATCACTTAGTAGATGCCATTCTACCACATACTCTACTTAACATTCTTTCTTCTCAAAACTTTCCAGGAAAATGGATCCAAAAGATTTCAAAAGGACAGAGATCTTAATAATGAAACAATACACTAATGAGAGCAGAAATTCTGGTTCTTTAAAATTCCTTGCTAAAACAGAGAATCCTAAAGTATGTTTCTACAAAGACAATTTAGTTATGCTATCAATTTAGACCATTTTTTAGGGTTGGACTATTACCTGCTTAAACACTTGTTTTCCTTTTGTAACAGTAAAGTTTTCATTGCATCATAGATCTAGAAGAGGGATATGTAGTACACAGAACTTGGCAAAATAATTAGTTCATTAATGAAATATATATCATTGCTTATGCAAAAATTTTTCAGCTTTTTTTGTAAGACAGCATTTCATGAAACTTGCTTTGGAGAACTGGGTGATTCTAATCTTTACCTCGTGAGCTAAAGAAGAACATGATCTGCTATACCAAATACAGTTGGCAAATTCTGCTAAATATTTGCCATACTGTAATATGCATCTCAGACTATCCAGTCTGTTCTGTCTATATTCTTAGTTCCCGTTACTGTACCACTGAACCTTCTGGACATATTTTGTGTTTTTGTTACAGTGTATTAAGTGTTCTATTAAAGAGAACATGCTAACAGTGCTACAGTAACAAATGTTGCAGTAACAATGATAAAAAAAATACCTCTGTGACTTAACTAAATATAAGTTAATTTCTTCCTTATATAAAAGTTCTACTTCAGTCAGATTGCTTTCCTGACTTTTGTCCAAGGGGTGACTCAAGGTCTTTTCTGGAATGGTCTGTATCTCCTTCTATGTTCTGTAGTAAACATATGTCATTCTATGTAGCTGTCCAACACTTCAACCTACTGATTGTTTGAGAACTTCCCTCTTTTTGAGTGTTGGTAAGATATAGAGTTCTTTTCGCCATGAATTATAAAAATGATACTCATTTTTCTAATTCTCCTTGAAACTAGGGCATAAGTATTTTACCTGGGAAAAAGTGAGAGTAGTCAGGCTCATACCATTTGACTGTTGAGTTCGGAACTCAGGAATGCAAATATCTCTGGAGATAGTTACAGCTGCAATAAAGACAATAATGGTAGGTATTTTTAGGTACAACATTCAGGCTCCCCTACCAACAACAGTTAGCACCTGGAGAAGGCACAGCAAATTACTGTCTGAACTGGTGTGTGAATCAGGGAATCTTTCCCTGCGGCTATGCCTGTTATACAACCCTTTGGGTAACTCAGTAAACTGTCTAAGACACTGCTTTTAAAATAATTATTTTATTTAACTTTATTTATTTACTTATTTATTTAAATTTGGCCAGAGAGGGACAGAGTGAGAGAAAAAGAGAGAGAGGGAAAGTGAGAAAGCAAGCCACCAGGTCTGGGACTTGAACCATGATGGGCCATGTGGGAGTCCAACACTCTTAAACACCACGTCACCAGCCTGCCCTGTCCAATATACTTTAACAAATTCTTTTTCTACTAAAGTCAGTCAGAAATACTGATTTACTTTTTCTTTGCTTATAACCAAACTCTGACTGACTCATGGCCTTAATGAGAAAAATCAAATCACTATGTAAGCATCCTAGCATTAAACCCTTTTATAAATTCTGGTGTTTAAACTGAGTTGTGATGAGAATATTGGGTTATATAGTGACATCCAATAAGAATTGACCCTCTTCTGCAAATATCAAGACTTATTTATGAAAAGTTATTTCACTTTAAGACCAAGCTAGGGAGTTGAGGATGTTGGCAAAAGAAAAGGCTACATAAAATGTATTCGTTGATCTGCTATTAAACAGCATAGATCTCATGAATATTAAACTCAGTGGGTTCAATATAGGCTAAAAATAAACTCAGAAATTTTAGCATATATTAATGAATTAACCAATCCAAGATGATTATGGAAAGCAATATTGTTTCATTTTGTTTTTCCATGCTGAAGCAAATAGGTTATTGGCCATATGATCAATGCATTTAGTAAGAAAATTACTGCTACCAAAATTTCTAGGAGTTAAGAGTGTATGAACCAGAGAATTAGTGGTAATAATAGAAAATAGTTATGGATTTACCTCAAGAAAATTATTATGCATAGCAAGACCCATATTGCTGAGTTGATATACAACTCTTCCATCTAATTGAATGTGTGTTTGGGTAGGGCCAGCAGGTGACATGGTGGTTAAGGGCACTGAACTCCCACATGGCCGAATGCAGTTTGAGTCCTAGACCTGGCATCTTGCTTTCTCACTTTCCTTCTCTCTCTCTCTCTCTCTCTCTCTCTCTCTCTCTCTGTGTCCCTTTTGCTCAAATTAAAATAAAGTTAAATAAAATAGTTATTTAAAAAGTAGAAAAAAGAATATTTAAAATAAAATACTTTTTAATATTGAATAGAGCAAACATAGGTAAGTAACCATATATCATAAAAATTTAGACAGATAATAATAAAATATCTTAATAGTAAATAGTACAAAAGCTCTAAAAAGAATAGTTCAAAACTTAGATTTTTTAAAAAAGTATTTACAGAAAACTTTACATTTTCTGTATGCCTTTGTTTCAAATTAACTTGCACAAGTTAAAAATGTCTCAGCCAATCATCTCTGGGAACAGTTAAAAACAAAAAGGAATGATTGTACTAAAACATTCTTTCTGTGTATTTATAAAACACTTCAGTAATTTTAAATTTATATACCACTTTAGGGACCAAAAGTTAGCTTAATGGCTATGACGCTGGACTCCCACGTAGTCGACCGTGGTTTGAGTCCCGGACCAAGTGGCTTAAACTCAGGCTGGGTGCATGTGCGTGTGTGCCCAACATCCTGAGAGGAGAATGGAAGAGAAGGGATTGTGGCATGGCCATCCCCCCTGGGGGATGATTTCTCACTTTCTGTCTCTCTGTCTCTTTCTGTTTGTCTGGTGAGTGCACATGCCCTATAGCAGAAACCTCTCCAAAAAAAAGAAAAAAAAAGTTTATATACCACTTTATATGTTTAGATTTTCCTATTAGTAGGCATCACAAAGGTTATCATTGACCTATGAAAATTAAAGTTTTAGAGTATTAAATCCATATCAAGAATTACATGAGTTATTTTAAACTGTTAAGAAAATAATTACCTATTTTATATTCAGGAAAAAAATTCAAATAAATTAGAAATTATTTTCTAAAATTGTTTCCTAGAACTTCCCAAAGCCAGGTGAAGAGAGAATATCCACAGGGTATTGTATTTCTTTCCTGGAAGATACCTATGGCCATTGTTACACAAAAGTTAAAAGTCAGGATCACAATTAAGCTTGTCGCTTGTCACACGTCATAGTATGTACAGTTTTGGTTTGTTTGCCTGTTTTCCTCACACACAATGCTAAAAATAGTGCACACTTTCCCTAAATCATCCTGCGGTTATAACCTGAGGAAAATGATAGGTAGTTTTACTGCTGTACAAACAAAATATTAATTTGGATTGTTCTCAAAACATAACAAACTAGTTTTCGTTAACTGTAACCTCTTTAGTTATTAAATATCTTTCTACCTAATTACCCAGGGAGAAAACAAATTTGACTAGAGCAGAAAGTTTGAATTATGTTATCTTTGTTTCTATTATGCTATTTGTTTTCAATATAAAAAAGCCTTTCATATTTTTAACTCAAGTTAATATTAATTAATTAACATTAATTCAAGTTAATGCATTTAGTTAAATGGTGGACAATTATTTGAGGTTGGTTTCTTTTTAAAACAGAAAGAACTGAGATGTTTAGACACGTTCTTTCATAATGTTGAAGTCATATTTTAAAGTGTGTATTCTTTATGATATCCTAATTTGGGTGTGTATCATATTTAATTTATTCAAAAATAATTTTAAATGTTTATTAGATCAGTATTAATTGCATAATCATGAGTAAGCTTGTATTAAAAATGATTTTTCCTCATGGCTTTATGGCTTAAAAATATTACTTGGAATTGACTTTCAGTTTCAACATAAAGATTGTCATATGAATATGTCATTTAGCCTTCTTTTTTTAATACTTATAAAATATTTACTTACCTCACAATGTTATTTTAAAGGATGAGTGAAAAAGATGGAGACCGGTATAAGATTAATTAATAATTACTGCTAATTTCTTAAAGTGCCTTGCAGTTTGTAGAACACTCTCCACATGTATTAAAATTTAAGCTTGGGGGGAACCAGCAGTTAGCGTAATGGCTGTGTCGCTGGACTCCCACGTAGTCGACCGCGGTTCGTGTCCTGGACCCGGTGGCTTAAAACTCACGCCGGGCGCATGTGCGTGTGTGCCCAAGATCCCGAGAGGAGAATGGAGGAGAAGGGATTGCAGCGTGACCATACCCCCTGGGGGGTGATTTCTCGCTTTCTGTCTCTATGTCTCTCTCTGTCTGTCTGGCGAGCGCACGCGCCCTACAGTGAAAATCTCTCCCAAAAAAAAAAAAAAAAATTTAAGCTTGGGGACAAACAGATGACATTATGGTTACCTTTCTGGATTCCCACAAGGCAGACCATAATTCAAGTCTTGGACCCAGAGGATTGAAACTCATGCTGGGCACATGTATGTACATACCCCAAATCCCGAGAGCAGAATGAAGGAGAAGGGATTGCAGTGTGGTCATCCCCTTGGGGGAAGATTTCTTGTTTTCTGTCTCTCTGGCAAATGTACACACCCTATAGCAAAAATCTCTCCTTAAAAAAAGAATTAGGCTTCCATAAACCTTCTACGGTAGATATTATGAAACATTATGTATTACATAGATATGACAGTACTTTATGATTTACAGAACACTTCTATGTATTAAAATTTAATCTTTCCTGAACCTTCTGCAGTAGATACTATGAAATACTATGATACCAGAAAATAGAGACTACCAAAGGACTCAGTTGATTAGACTTGAAGATACAATAGAAATTTTTCCCTTTCCTGTTCAATGTTTCCAGCATGATTGCTAGTAAATGTAGAGTAACATATAAACAGAAGATCAATGTGAACTATGGAAGTTGGGATTATTATTTTTTTTTGAGATGCCATATTTGGTTTTAAGAAAAGAGAAAAAAGGACATTATCAAATTAGTAATGGTTAGACGCTCTTGGTTTACGTGCCTTTGTGTTTCTTCTGCTTGATACTTATTCACTGATAACAGATCATTTGGGTTAAAAATACATTATGGAGAGGACCAGCAGTTAGCGTAATGGCTATGTCACTGAACTCCCACGTAGTCGACTGTGGTCGAGTCCCAGACCCAGTGGCTTAAATTCATGCCAGGTGCGTGTGCATGTGTGCTCAAGATCCCGAGAGGAGAATGGGGGAGAAGGGATTGAGGTGTGGCCATCCCCCCTGGGGGGTGATTTCTCTCTTTCTGTCTCTCTGTCTCTCTCTGTCTTTCTGGCGAGCACACGTGCCATGTAGCAAAAACCTCTCCAAAAAAAATATGGAACATTATGATCCTATTATTGTCATGTAATTATTTCAAATCTAATATTATATATATATATATATATACTTATATAATTTTATATAGAAATAAATTTTAGAATTATATGTGTGAAGGTATAAGCAGCAGGCAATTATAATTTTAATAAAAAAGTTTTTGCTTTATTTATCATTTCTTTTTTTTTAGAGAGATTTTTGCTATAGGGCATGCATTTGCCAGAGACACAGAAAGCGATAAATCCCTTTCCAGAGGGATGGCCACACCAAAATTCCTTCTCCATTCCCCCTCTCGGGATCTTGGGCCCACATGTACATGCACCCAGTGTGAGTTTTAAGTCACTGGGTCGGTACTTGAACTGTGGTTGACTACCTGGGAGTCCAGTGATGTAACCATTACACCATCTGCTGGTCCCAAAAATGTTTACTTTTAAAAAATACTTGTTTCTACATTCTCTTTATATGATAATTGTACAGTGGATTATGAAAGATATTTTTGTCAATTAAAAAATATAACCCCATGGAAGTAATTTAAGTGTAAAATGCATGAGATAAAAACTCATTTGCATTTTTAAAACAAGAAGATATTTTGGGCCTGATTACTATAAATAAAAGCAATCAATTTATAATGATAACTGTGTATACAATATCCAGAGCACATGATCCTATATACTGACTCAACTGAAGTAAAATATTTTAAAATTATTTTATTCTATTTTTCACCCAAGAAAGGGAGAACAGCTAACCAAGGAAATAATGCACAATTGTTCTGCAAGTATGATGAATGAAAATCTGACATACAACAAACAAACCAATAGAAGGGGATGAGTTTTTTTTTATTTTAATAATTTAACTCGATATAAAACTTTACTTGAAGCTTTACAATCAACCACTCAGAAATATAATTCTAAAACATTTTCTAAGCTGTAAGGGCCTTGTATTCCAACTTCAAAAAAGATCTAGCCTCTATAGGAAGAAAAATATATAAACAAAAGTATTGCAACCAAAATGTCACAACCAACAGCAAAGAAAGCTAGAATCATCTTCTTTAAATTAGAAATTCAAAATAATGGAATATCTCTCTGAATGCTAAATGCTGTCTTAGGCAATTATAAACTCGGCTGATTTGCCATCTGCAGAAATAATGGTGGGCTATTGCAAAGGATTATGAATATGGAGTAGTTGGAATTGCATCTGTGGGCCAGCAGGTGTCACTCTTGTTAAAAGACTGCTTGTGTCATCCTTTATGAAGGGTAATTGTCCCCTATGGTTGTGGGAAGAATTTCAACAGGTGAAGGATTTAGTCCTGACCCTCTTTTCACCTTACCACCTACTTTCCACTAATGACAACAGGATCAGTAAATTAAAAGTGTCAGCTGCCCTGCCATCAGTTTCCAAAGCTGTTTGGTCTAACTATAATTTATGGTCAATGGTTACATAAGCAGCATTGCCAAATCTCTGTAATTATTTCAGAGATGTAACCAGGCACAGAAAATAAATGTTGCTGCAAGCTAAACCCAGACCTGACATTCTATAATTAAGCCGATGATTCATGTCATTATTTCCTCTTAGAAGACATCTAGAGTAGCCAGAAAATTGAGCTTCAATTTTTGAATTAGAGTTTTTTTTTTTTTAAATGAATCCAGAGTTTGATTAAGAATGGGCAACGTCTGTTAATTCGCCACCCTTAATTATCTTAGTGTGTGACCTTTTAGAAAGCTAACTGGTGACTGGTGTGAGATATTTATTAGAGGTAAACCAATAATATTAAAAATAAATTTGTAGAATTAAAGCAGAAATCTGGAATGCATATACATATGATATATCTAATATTTCCAAAAAATAAAATAAATTAGTTATGGCATGGATGTGTGCAGATATGTGCTGAAATTTTTTATATACTGAAACTGTGTAAGAATAAAACAGATTCTTATTATTCCTTTGGATAAGGAACACATATTAGCTGTCCTATTGACACTTAGTAGGATTATACCAGAATTCTCTTTGGGATTATTATTATTGTGATAATGATTTTATTTTTTTAGAGAGAGATTTTTGCTGTAGGGTGAGTGCACTCACCAGAGAGACAGAGAGGGACAGAGAGACAGAAAGTGAGAAATCAATGCCCCTTGAGGGGGATGGCCACATCATAATCCCTTCTCCATTCTTCTCTTGAGATTTTGGGTGCACATGTATTTGCACCCAGTATGAGTTTGAAGCTACAGGGTCCAGGTTGAACCGCCGTTGGCTATGTGGGAGTCCAGCGATGTAACCATTATGCCATCTGCTGGTCCCAGGATAATGATTTTTTTATATGAATGAAATTGGTCACAGCTTCTTTAGCCAAAACTATGAATAACTCTTAAATACTCTGAGACATCATGGGTTTAAATATCAGTTCTACCAATCATTAGATTTGTGGGCTTAAATAAATTATTTTACTTCTTCTATGTGAGAGTTTTCTCATATGATAATAAGGCAACATCAATATCTTAGAAGAGTTGTATCAGTGAAATAAAATAAAGCAATGTAAAATAATGTATTAGTTAACTAAAATAACGTGCTTGGTCTTTTGATGATCTCAAAGAACTTGTCAGCTCTATACAGAGTAACTTAAACTCCCAGTGGAACTGCTGGTATGACCAAGCATGCCATAGCTATTCATATCAAATATGAACCCTAAATTGTCCAGTTGGAAGATGTCTTAAAGATTATTTATTCTATTGATTCTCCCTATGTAACATTATTTACTAATTTATATGCTTTAATATTTCAAGAAAATAGAGGCTGAATGGCAGTGGTAAATTGTGACTTTCTGTGAGTCTGACTCACATGGGAGTATTCCAGGTTCCAGTCTGGAGGGCTCTCTGAGTGTTTGGGCACATGTGCCCATGATCTGGGGTAGTTGCCTCTGGGAATGGATCATAGCATCAAGACCCTGTTTGGATTGCTGTCTCTCTGTCTCTCTCTCTCTCAGTCATGGAAGAAATAAATAAAAGTAAACTTCAAAAAATTTAGTGGAATTCAGATATTACCCAAGCATTTCCAACTCATGTGTCACAAAACAGCACATTGCATTTTTGACCAGCTATATTCATCTTGGTTACGTTGACTTACAATCTGCTTTCCAATTCATTTCAAGCTAGTCACTTTTGCATTCTATTCCATAATATATGTATGTTTGTTAACGATAGTTTCCTTCCAAATATTTTTGGATAGAATACATATTTATTGTATAGCTCTTTGTGTAATCTACCATAGAATTGCCTATTTGAAATCTGGCTTCCTTTAAGCCTGAATCTAATATTCATCCTTCTTTTTCTTTTTGGAGAGGTTTTTGCTATAGGGCGCATGTGCTCACCAGAGAGGAGACAGAGAAAAACAGAGAGACAGAAAGTGAAAAATCATCCTCCAGGGGGATGGCCACACCACAATTCCTTCTCCTCTATTCTCCTCTCAGAATCTTGGGCATGTACGCTCGCGCACCAGGTGTGAGTTTAAGCCATCGGGTCTGGGACTTGAACCACAGTCGACTACATGGGAGTCCAGCAACATAGCCATTACGCTAACTGCTGGCCCTTCATCCTTCTTTTTATTAAAAGATTTTAGAGAATGTTGAAGAGATAGGTTTGGACTCTAGTCATAGGTCAATGCTCATATAACTGATGTTAAATTCATACTGTCTGGAATAATCTCTAAAATCCACTGTTATTCCTCTGGTATACCTGGGAGAAAAAAAGGAAGGAAGATGCAAGATTAAGTGAGTTGTCATTAAGCAGCTGTTGACATTTCATCCACTCTAAGGCACATTTTTCCCAAATAAAGGAAAAACTGGTTTATAAAATTTATACCCTGGGGCCAAGCATGGGAGAAGAGTGGAGTCAGAAAGTTGATGATGTTTACCTCTTTGTTCAAACAAACAGGCAACTTTTTTTCACGATGTCTATTTGGGATACTTGATTCGATTGATACATAAATGAGGATTGTTCACTTACTAATTCTAATTCTAAAGTCTAATAAAAAAGAAGAGAGGGACAAAAACAAGCATTATTATATAAGTTCCAGCTATAATAAATATTGTGAAAAAATAGATATCATAATTTTATACATATGTAAATGACTGTTTTGGCCAAAATCTGAACACAGAAAAGGAATTTTCTATCTAAAGAGCATAAGGTGTGAAGGACAGCATGTGAGAGGAGGCAGAGGCAGGAAGGAGCACCCCAAGACCCCTCAGAAGGCAGTAGCACCAGTGCGGAAAAAGCCATGTCAAATGTGGCACGAAGCGAGGCGTCCAGAGGAAATAGACTCAGGGCTTTACTAACCGTACAATGAACTTTGCCCTTACTGCACACAAGTGATAAAGCATTAAGCTTTATTTTAATTAAAGGAGTATCATAATCACATTTAAGTTCTTAAATTATAATATTATTATGGCTATAGGAATGATGGTAGACTACAATAAAGGAAAAAATGATCAAATATAGGTAAACGTAAAGGTAGAGTAAAAGTTGGGGCCAGCAGATGGCATAATGGTTATGTTGCTCGACTCCCATGTTCGACCGCAGTTGGAATTCTGGATCTAGTGGCTTAAAACTCACACTAGGCGTGTGTGCAATGTGTGCCCAAAATCCCAAGAGGAGAATGGAGGACATGGGATTGTGGCACGGCTATCCTACCTCGGCGGTGATTTCTCACTTTCTGTCTCTCTGTCTCTCCTGCAAGCACACGAATCCTATATCTAAAATCTCTCTTAAAAATAGAAAGTATAGTAAAAGTGTACCTAGAATAAAGGTGATTTTTTAAAAAATTGGAGCAGTGCGTGGAGATGAGATATATTTATGAGGCAAATAAAATATGTTGTAGCTATGGACTAAATGGGATTCCCTTTATTTCATGTCTGTCCAGAATTCATTCAGCAACATATTCTTGAAAATCTACTATGGTCCAGGGCTGAATTACATGCTGAATGAGATGATTGCTTTGTTTTCAAAGACTTAACAGGTTAGGAGACCAGACAGAGTTTGTATATTTTTAAATGCAGCATAATTAGCTTTCCTCTTAAATAGTTCTAGATAGTTCCAAATTAGTTCCAGATAGTTCCAAGTTAGCTTTTTCCTTAAATAGTTCTAGATGTTAATTTTGGTAACATCTAGAGATGTGGATATTTTTGAAGACTAACTAAAAACAAAGACATATGTATCAAATTTAATCACTTAGTTATTAGGATGCCTCACTCCTAGCAATGCTATTTCGGAACATTTGCTAGTATTTCTCATTTAGCCGAGATACTGAAGAATCCTCGAGCTCTATGCAGCCAATTACAAGTAACCCTGAGATTGCTGCAACATTTTTAAAAAGTCTTATCATTCTCCCTATAAACTCTTTCCTATAAGTATATAAATAAGAATCCATCGAGGAGCCTAGATTCATTATCTTCTGTCTTCTGTTTCATCAAACCTGGTTTGGCAACGTGGGCACGTAGCCAGAAGCCCATAAAATATCTATTACATGTTGTGTTTAGCCTGTTTATGACACTGTAAATCAGGCCCTTAAAGTGAGACACTTCATTGTCATAATATTCCGAGTTGCTGTTGAGTCCAGAGCTTCTCCCTTGAAGAGTACTGAATACAAGAAAGAGAAAGCAACTCAGATTAACTTAAAAGTAATTTATTGGAAGAACGAACGTTAGATCTCACAATGGCCACAACAAGTCATGGCAAGAATAATGCACGAATAAGAGAATGACAGAGCAGGAGGTAGGGAACACCACATCTGTCTACCGAGAAGCACAACATATGAGCAGACACCTCTAGCAAGGACAGCAGCACAGTCACCACTCGATCTACTCCTCAGGTAGAACTGACTTGCTGATAAATGCATTTACGTAAGACTGACTGCTGCTAGACTGGCTGCTTTGGGCAGAGTATCTAGGATGTCAATGCTTAGGTGCACTCACCTGAATTCTGGGCTTTGGCTTTTGACTTTACATAAATTCTAGACATTCCTGCAGAGGAACAGCACCCACTAAGAAAATCAAGACTGACACTTGTGCCCCAGGTTTACATGGAAAACTATGCCAGAGGTGTCACACTCTAATGGGACCCTCTCTGACACCAAACAACCTGAGGGTCAACTCCAGCTCCATCACATTAGAATGGTTTTATCTTCCACAGATCGCTTATCCAGTAGAGCTGCGTCATGGTAATAAAGTAGAAAATGAGAGCCAAAGTTTTATCTCAGAGCTGGGAGTATTTTGTAGAATTACTTACTTTATTTTATTTATCATTATTATTTTTCTTTAATTTGACCAGAGAGAGACAGACAGAGATGGAAGGGGAAGGTGAGAAAACAAGACACCAATTCTGGGACTCAACCATGATTGGCCATATGGGAATCCAGTGCCTTAACCATCATGCCACCCGCTGGCTCCAGGGATAACAATTTTAAGTCCCCTATAAATTATTTTTTTCAATGCTTTTGGTTTTATTTTTGCTCTGAAGTATGTTTACTCAGCAGAGAGAGACTGAGACAGAGAGAAAGGGAGAGGGACAGTGAGAAAGCACCCCTGGGGGGGATGGCCACACTCATCTTCTTTTCTATTCTCTTCTTGGGATTTTGGACAAACACACACATGTGACCAGCATAAGTTTTAAGTTACCGGAACCAAGACTTGAACTTCATTGTTGGCCACATGTGATCAGCTGTCTCTCCACCACACCACGAGGTGGCCCTTATTTACTGTGTGCATATACATACTTGATCAGTACTACCATAGTCAGTATCAGCTTCTTATTTTACACAATATGAGACTTATGACTTAGAAAATAAGTTAGGGGACTAATTTATAAACCAGAGCGGGTAGTACAGTGTTTAGGCATGGCCTTACACTGCATCACACATGGGTAGCTACAGTTTGCTTTTACTATTAATTTTTAAATTTTTTTAAAGAAATATTTTCGCTATAGGGTGCATGTTCTCACCAGAGAGACAGAAGGAGATAGAAAGCAAGAAATCACCACCACCATCACCCCCCCGGGGTTGTGGGGGTGAGGATGGCCATGCCACAATTCCTTCTCCTCCATTCTTCTCTTGAGATGTTGGGCATGCATGCACACCCACTGGCATGAGTCTAAGGCTCCAGGCCTAGGACTCAAGCTGTGGTCAACTACGTGGGAGTCCAGCGACGTGACCATCACACCATCTGCAGGTCCCTGCTTTTACCATTTAATAGATGATGTCTACTGGGGCCAACAGGTGGTGATGATGTATAGTCACATAGCCAAGCCCATGGTTTGAGTCACAGACCCAGGGGCTTTAAAATCATGCTAGGCACATGTGCATGTGTGCTCAAAATTCAAGGGAATAGAGAAAGATAAAGAATTTAGACATGGCAAACCTTCCCCCAGAGGATATTTCTCATATTACCTCTCTCTCTCTCTTTCTTCTCTTTCTGTTCCTGTCTCTCTCTCCAGCAAGCACATGTGACCTATAGGAAAAACAAACAAACAAACAAACAAAAAACAAATAAAACTATTTAGATAAAATCAATTATATTTTTAGTGAGAAATAAAATTGGACAAAATTTTTTATTCTATACAAATATGCTAGCTCTCTATTAAGACTAAGTACATGAACTATATTAATTGCATGAATATATCTAAAAATTATTTTCTAATGACATAACTTGAATGATAACTATAGATTTTGAATTTTATTTGCTTCTTAATTTAGATATAAGTTTTCTTTTTCTTTTTTCTTAGCCACTAGTCTTAGACAGACAGAGATGGAAGGGGAAGGTGAGAAAACAAGACACCAATTCTGGGACTCAACCATGATTGGCCATATGGGAATCCAGTGCCTTAACCATCATGCCACCCGCTGGCTCCAGGGATAACAATTTTAAGTCCCCTATAAATTATTTTTTTCAATGCTTTTGGTTTTATTTTTGCTCTGAAGTATGTTTACTCAGCAGAGAGAGACTGAGACAGAGAGAAAGGGAGAGGGACAGTGAGAAAGCACCCCTGGGGGGGATGGCCACACTCATCTTCTTTTCTATTCTCTTCTTGGGATTTTGGACAAACACACACATGTGACCAGCATAAGTTTTAAGTTACCGGAACCAAGACTTGAACTTCATTGTTGGCCACATGTGATCAGCTGTCTCTCCACCACACCACGAGGTGGCCCTTATTTACTGTGTGCATATACATACTTGATCAGTACTACCATAGTCAGTATCAGCTTCTTATTTTACACAATATGAGACTTATGACTTAGAAAATAAGTTAGGGGACTAATTTATAAACCAGAGCGGGTAGTACAGTGTTTAGGCATGGCCTTACACTGCATCACACATGGGTAGCTACAGTTTGCTTTTACTATTAATTTTTAAATTTTTTTAAAGAAATATTTTCGCTATAGGGTGCATGTTCTCACCAGAGAGACAGAAGGAGATAGAAAGCAAGAAATCACCACCACCATCACCCCCCCGGGGTTGTGGGGGTGAGGATGGCCATGCCACAATTCCTTCTCCTCCATTCTTCTCTTGAGATGTTGGGCATGCATGCACACCCACTGGCATGAGTCTAAGGCTCCAGGCCTAGGACTCAAGCTGTGGTCAACTACGTGGGAGTCCAGCGACGTGACCATCACACCATCTGCAGGTCCCTGCTTTTACCATTTAATAGATGATGTCTACTGGGGCCAACAGGTGGTGATGATGTATAGTCACATAGCCAAGCCCATGGTTTGAGTCACAGACCCAGGGGCTTTAAAATCATGCTAGGCACATGTGCATGTGTGCTCAAAATTCAAGGGAATAGAGAAAGATAAAGAATTTAGACATGGCAAACCTTCCCCCAGAGGATATTTCTCATATTACCTCTCTCTCTCTCTTTCTTCTCTTTCTGTTCCTGTCTCTCTCTCCAGCAAGCACATGTGACCTATAGGAAAAACAAACAAACAAACAAACAAAAAACAAATAAAACTATTTAGATAAAATCAATTATATTTTTAGTGAGAAATAAAATTGGACAAAATTTTTTATTCTATACAAATATGCTAGCTCTCTATTAAGACTAAGTACATGAACTATATTAATTGCATGAATATATCTAAAAATTATTTTCTAATGACATAACTTGAATGATAACTATAGATTTTGAATTTTATTTGCTTCTTAATTTAGATATAAGTTTTCTTTTTCTTTTTTCTTAGCCACTAGTCTTTTCAATTATGGGAATTTCTTGTTTTACACATTTAAATCCAAAAGAGTAATTTATTCTTTATCATTCCAAAAGCAAAAATAGAAGAGTATCCCTTGAATTTAACAGAATAGTACTGAACTTTTATAACATTTTTTATGTAGGTTCACATATAGTTCAGTAATTCAGAGAAGATGCATGTGGAAATTACTTCTTAAATAAAAGATGGCTGAGAGGATATAGCCAATTTTAATCTGTAGGTTTTCCAGTCTTTCAGTCTTCTTCACTCAGTACTACTTTCCACGTGTAATTTATTTTACATGTCATAGGGAAATACAAACTAAAGCAAAGACCCTTGTTGGCTCAGCCAGGTGGTGTGCTTGTAGAGAGGGCTGGTTCTCACATGGACAACTGTGAATTTCAAGTATAGGACACAGTGACTTGGAAGACATACCAGACACAGGTGCATGAGTGCCCAAAATCTTGAGAGGAGAATGAAAGAGAGGTCATTACCACATGGCCACCCCCTATCTGGGGAGGTTTCTCACTTTTCCTCTCTCTATATATCTTTTTTTCTGTCTCTCTCCAGTGAGCACACAAGTTCTCTAGCAAATTAAAAACAAAAAAAAAAACAAAAAAAAAACCCTTGTGATCCAGCCTATTCTCAGTCATTCTTTTGCATTATTTAGAATGCAAAACTATTTTAATTTCAAGACATGGTTTTATATTTTAACAATATTGTAAGCAAAATAATTTTACAGTGTAAGACATGAAAGAATTACATTAGTACCAACTAATTGCTAATTATTCCTCAATAGCATTAATAAAATTGAAAAAAAATATGTGAGCATGCAGGTTCATAAGGCACTTGCTTCACAGCTATGTCCCTCTTCTGTGTTTCAACACAAAGTGTGAGTGCAAAGCAACATACTATAAATATTAGCTAGTTGAGTTAGACAGACAGTTATCAGGTGTAACAAATACTAGTAGCAACAAGCTTTGATATTAACAATTATCTAAGGATAGTAGCAATTTTCTAAAAACAAAAACTGTTGAAGTATCACTGCTAATTATGAAAGTTATACATGTTCTTTTTAAAACTTTTATATAAAAAATAGTCAATCTGTTCTGAACTAGCTCACCTTTTATCTAGCCATCTGTTTGATCTGTTCATTTAGTGAGACAGAGTTGTTGGATAATCTTTATTAATTATTTCCTTGATACTTACTTCTAGGTTTCATAGATAATATGTTCTTAATCTATTTTTCAATAGACAGAAATGTTACTTTTATTTTTAGACATATGATATCTCATATGGAACTGAATAAAAATTTCATTTCATTTTTGGAACCAGTTTTTCAATTGTCTATTATTATCTTCTCTTCCATTTTTTCTTTCTTTTTTTTTTGGATTTTGCCCTAAGGCATGCGCACTTGCCAAAGGGAGAGAAAGAGAGAGAGAGAGAGGTGGGGAAAATGGGAAATCACCCTCCACGGAGGATGACCTTGCCCAATCTCTTCTCCATTCTTCTCTCAGAATTTTGTGCGGAAACACTCATGTCCCTGGTGTGATTTTCAAGCTAGCGGGTACAGGACTTGAACCTCATTCAGCCATGTGGGAATCCAGCATCTTACCTATCACACTACCTACTATTCCCTCCATAACATAATTTTTACCTCTTTGGATATTGACTACTGGAACTGGCTATCTTCATCCCAGCCCTGTACATTATAGCTACTTTAAAATCTCTTTCTATGTTCATTTACATTGATGTGGCAACCCAAGTATTAAAATTATTCTACAGATGTTCATCTCTTCAGCCATTGAACCACCAAATAATATAAGAACTGAGCTAATATAAGATATACACAAATAAATGTATAATCTTGCTCTCCAGTTGCTTTCTGAACAATATGTGGAAATATTGTACAGAAAACAAATATAAGCATACCATATGGCATAAGGCATATTGTAGAAAGTACCACAATGGGTTAATCTTTGCAATTTTACTTTAATGAAAGGACATAAAGTTTTATTATGAACAGGTATTATATTAGAAATAGTAGGGATATATTGTGCTTTGGAAAATGGTTTGTCCCTCAAAGATTCATGTTTTACAATTTGGTCTTAGTGGGCCAAATTTTTTTGATCATTTTTATAGTTTTTTATCATTAAAACTATAAACTCTGGAAGCAGCAGATGGTGTAATGGCTACATTACTGAACTCCCATGTAGATAACCACAGTTTGAGTTCCAGACCTTGTGACTTAAAACTCATGCCACCGCCAAGTGAATGTAGAGGAGAAGAAATTGGGGCATGGCCATCCCCCTGGGGAGTACTCTTTGCTTTTTGTCTCTCTGTCTCTCTCATGAGTGCATGCACCCTATAACAAAAACCTCACTCTTAAAAAAAAAAACCAAAACTATAAACTCAATAAAATAGGCAATGAAATCCACACAAAAATAGAGAGGAATGACAAATGACTAAAATATGTGATCCTACATTGTAATCTAACTGAATAAAAAGTATAATAGCATATAAAATATAATTTTTTAATTAAGGTAAAAACTATAATAATCCTCAAAGTTGACGATTGTATTTTGGATGAGTACCCTTAAATTTCTTTATAAAACTGTAAATATATCTTTTAAATTTTATTTATTATTATTTTTAATGTGCATTCAACAGAGAGAGACAGAGAAAGAGAGAAGGTAAAAAAGCAAGCCGCATGGTCCAGGACTTGAACTGCATTGGTCTAGCCCCTTTAACTGCCATGTTACCTATTGGGACCAGAAATCATAAATATGAACAAAAGTTACTTTTGTAACTTTTTGGAAGATATTGCATTTTATATTATTTGAATAATAAAGGAGCTTTACCCTCTGACCTCTTTTTTTAAATTTATTTATTTATTTTTTTTGTAGAGGTTTTCGCTATAGGGCGCATGCGCTCGCCAGACAGACAGAGAGACACAGAGAGATAGAAAGTGAGAAATCACCCCCCAGAGGGGATGGCCACGCCGCAATCTTTTCTCCTCCATTCTCCTCTTGGGATCTTGGGCACACATGCACACGCACCTGGTGTGAGGTTAAGCCACCGGGTCTGGGACTTGAACCGTGGTCAACTATGTGGGAGTCCAGCGACATAGCCATTATGCTAACTGCTGGTCCCTTTTTTTTTCTTTTTTTTTTCCCTTTTTTTTTTTTTTTTCTCTTTTTTTTTTTTTTTTTCTAATTTGATCTTGAGAATACAAACTAATTGAGTAGTTGGAAAATTCAAAAAAAGATTTATATGCATGAGTGGCTGGATTGAAAGATGTGAATCAGGTTTCCAAATGTTTTTGGGAGCTGCAATTGTCTTTAACTTTCTAAGTATGATTTAGGTATTCTCTACAATAGAATACATTTTTTTTTTTTTTGGTGAAATATTTCATTTGGATATTTTGTTATAACACAGTAACAGTGGAACTTTGTTCTAGAATGGGAAGTTTCAAAACACGGAAAATATATTCTTTGTGCCTAAAAACGTAAATCGTTGTGACTAAATAATCTTGTGAAGAAGAATGTGTTGACCAGGACAATCAGCTTAGTTAATAAGAAGGTGAAAAAAATTAACTCTCACTGAGGATTAAAACACTGGGAAAAGATATTAGATTCTAAAATTTGATGTCTAAATGTATTTATTTTTAAATAATTAACAGCAAATGGGACCAGCAGTTAGCGTAAAGGGCATTGTCGCTGGACTCTATGTAGTCAACCACCATTAGAGTCCCCGACCCGGTGGCTTAAACTCACGTCGGGCGCGTGCATGTGCCCAAGATCCTGAGAGGAGCATGGAGGAGAAGGGATTGGAGTATGGCCATCCCCTCTGGGTGGTGATTTCTCGCTTTCTGTCTCTCTCTGTCTTTCTGGCGAGCACATGTGCCCTATAGCAAAAACCTCTCCCCCCAAAAAAAGAAAAAAATTAACAGCAAAGATAAGGAAGAGAACAAAAATATTTGGTCACAAATATTGTGTAGAGGTTGATGTATGGGCCCTGGAAATCATCGTATCTAAGTAGAGTTCAAATTTTATTTATACTTTGTGATGTTTTCTGTTAAACTCAAATCTCAAGTTACTACTAAATTATTTTACACCTTAATACTTTAGCTTAGTTATATTTGGGGATACTAAAAAGGGCCTATGTCCCAAATAAGACAAAAGACTATCATGGTAGTGGTTGGTATTAGCCTAGTCCTGATGGACAGGCAACATATGAGGAGTGTTTTGTTTTTTGAAGAGCATGGCAGTATTTTGCAGAAAGATTTAACGTTTAGGAAAGAACTGCATAAAAAACAAAGACAGGACTAACTTACCTGGAATAATTGTTAACAAAGAACCTTGGGAGAAGAATGGACAGAATGTAATCCTTTTATCCTTAATTAGCTTAGGGTCTGTCATTACTGCATTTGGTCTTTAAGGGGTACGCCCTATCTTGGAAAAAAAAATGAAAATAGAATATCTGATGGGTGGATGAAATTCCTAATCATCATGCCTAGAAAAAAAGAAGCAAGGTTAATCACAAAAATTATACTATGAAAGGCATCAGGGAGCATTGTGTAAACAATGAGAAGATCAAAACTTCTGAAGAAGAAAGAATTGTTTTGATGTAAGCTGATAATATCTAGCTGTTTATTCTTTTTCCCCAGTGGGTATATGACAGTTTTTCTCAAAGAACATTTACTGAGTTTAGCGCCTATGTAAAAGACAGGAAAGCTACTTCAAAAGCTTCAAAAAGGCACTATAAAATCTGTAAACCTAGTGATAATTGGAAAAAAGAACTGTCAGGGCAGTCACTACTTCAAAACTGTGAAACTCTCTACCTTAAGACACTGGTCAGTTTTTGAAGCTGCATGGGACAACTGTTAAGGGCAGAATTAAATCTCCCATCATCTGGGGAACTCCCCACCCTGGCCCCATACCTAGTGGTTAAAGTAGCTGGATCCTAAATGGCCTTCATGGCTCATTCCTTGCCTTGTTACTTAATAAATATGCCAGGTACTGGGCCTGCCTTCCCCAAATCCCACCAGGATAGTGAAATATAGAAGGGATTGTGTATGACTATGGCTCACCAAAAGGTGATTTCTTCCCTTCTCTCTTTCATTCTCCCTCCCTCTCTCTCTCTCTGGCTAGCATGGGCGCCTTGGCAATTTAAAGAACAAAACACAACAAAGCCTCTCACAATCTTAGAGAGCAAACCCTAGAAACTAGGTTTAAAAAGAAAGACAAAAACTTGGAGCTGGGCTGTGGTATAGACAATTCCACACCTGAGGATGACCAGTTGGTTTCCAGAGACCTCCCAGAGTAGTCTGGGCATTTCTGTGCCCTTGATCCAGGCAGGCTGAGGCTCAGGGTGGATTTTAGGATCTACACCCTGTTGAGGATGTTGTACCTCTCTCCCTCTCTCTGTGCCTGTCTCTCTTACTCATGGAATAAACAAAAGTAAAGTTAAAAGAAAAGAAAGAAACTTGGTAAAACTACAACCCTTTCAGGATTGAGGATTTCTTTTTTAAATTATTTTATTTAACTTTTTTTATTTATTATTTATTCATTTGTTTATTTAAATTTGACCAGAGAGGGACAGAGTGAGAGAGAGAGAGAGAGAGAGAAAGTGAGAAAGCAAGCCGGCAGGTCCAGGACTAGAACTGTGGTTGGCCATGTAGGAATCCAGCACCTTTAACCACCATGCCACCTGCCGGCCCCAAGGATTGAGGATTTGTCTTCATACCACCTTCCTCTCCTGAAAAAAGAGATTCTTTCCTGATGGAACAGAATACCAACTGAAACCTGAACATGATGGTAGCATATGTTAAAATATATATTTTATTATTTATTATTTATTCATTTGTTTATTTAAATTTGACCAGAGAGGGACAGAGTGAGAGAGAGAGAGAGAGAGAAAGTGAGAAAGCAAGCCGGCAGGTCCAGGACTAGAACTGTGGTTGGCCATGTAGGAATCCAGCACCTTTAACCACCATGCCACCTGCCGGCCCCAAGGATTGAGGATTTGTCTTCATACCACCTTCCTCTCCTGAAAAAAGAGATTCTTTCCTGATGGAACAGAATACCAACTGAAACCTGAACATGATGGTAGCATATGTTAAAATATATATTTTATAAAAGCTATTAATTAATTAAGATGATTATACATGCCAAGAATGTGAACTATGTGACCAGCACTTCCCCCAATATTGCCCCCACAAAAGAACACAAAAAACAATTTCATAGCCATTGTATAGCCTTAAACAGACCCAGGAATGCATGCAGACAGGGCAAATGACTTGTGAAATGATGTACAACAGAGTGAAAAAAGAGAAATTATTCTCTATTTTTAATATAATATCAAATATATATTTTTACATATACATATGTAAAATTTCAAAAAACCCACTAGTGTAAAAATTTAAGGCACATATCATAATATGATATTCTTTGTTGAAATGATGAATATGTTAATATCTTTGATTTAATTATCACACACTATATGCATGCTTTGAAAATATACATTTTACTCCACAAAGACGTATGCAAATTCAACGTAAGTAATAAACTTTAAAAAGAAATGAAAATAAAGTTTTGAATATTCCATGTAAAAAATTATTGTATTTATGTTCAAGAAGATAAAAAAGAAAATGATGTAATAGAGGAAAGGATTAGGGAGTTTACGATTGAATAGTAATTTATAAAAAATATCCAATGATTACTCTAGAAATGAAAGAAACCATTAAAAAATAAATAAATACATTCTGGAACCAGCAGTTGGCGCAATGGCTGTGTCACTGGACTTCCATGTAGCTGACTGCGATTCGAGTCCCGGACTGGGTGGCTTAACTCACACTGGGCGCATGTGCGTGTGTGCTCAAGATCCAGAGAGGAGAATGGAGGAGAAAGGATTGCAGCATGGCCATCCCCCCTGGGGGGTGATTTCTCGCTTTCTGTCTCTCTTTCTTTCTGGTGAGTGCACGCGCCCTATAGCAAAAATATCTCAAAAAAGAAAAAGAATTCAATTAGCCAATGGTGTTATTCAACAGCATAATGGCCAAGAAGCTAAGATTAGCAACATGGAAGACAGAGTAATAAAAAAAAAAATACAGTTGAAGCTACAGAAAAAAATAATTAAAAGGTAGAGTGTGTGAAAGATGTAGGGCACACAATATGTGCACTTTCACTAAATATTACATTTAAGTAAAAACATATTTTAAATTAAAACAAATTTCCTTCCTACTTTTACATCTTTATTACTTCAGGTGCTCTTTGAGGTCATTTTATCAATTTTTAAGAAAACCCCACTGGCTTTTTAACTATAATTTAATGAGGATTATAAATTAATTTATAGAAGACTATCATTTTTACAAGTTCCCTCTTGGTACTTGCTAGATCATATCATTTATTCATTATTTTAAATATTCCTAGTTAACTAAAATTTTTATTATTCTGTTTCTGCAGAGTTCTTACTAAGTTTAATATCAAATGTATTTTAATTCTGTGACTATGCAAACATAAAATTTTATATTTTTTTAACAAGGATAGTTAGGGAAGCTAACTGATTGCAATATACTTATTTTGTATGCTTATTACTCTGCCCCAGATAGAGCTGTCAGGTAATATACACATCTTAATAATTTATATCCTTCATTTTAATAGTTAATATCTTCTAGTTTATTTTATATTCACATTTGATGTAAAATAATATTGTGTAAGCTAGAGCAGGTCCTATAACCTACTGGTAAAGGGAGCTGGATCCCACAAGGCCAACCATGGTTTGAGTTCCAGCCCTTGCATCATGAAAAACAGTCCAGGTATGTGCGTGTGCCTAAAATTCCAGCAGGAGGGAGAAATGGAGAAGGACTGAAGTGTGACCTTTACCCTACTAGGGAACGTGTTCTGTTCTGTGTTCTGGTGATTGCACATGCTGTTTGGCAACTGGGAAAAAGTGTGTTCATAGCACAATAGCACGTATGATGGGACTTAACCCATAAATAAATAAAATCAGTGCCCAATGATTGGCATATAATAAACATTCAATAAATAATTTAAATAACAAGATAGTTAGCTTACAGTATTTTTTTTTATAATTTTAAAACCTCCTTTCTTTAAGCTTAAAAAATATATCATATTTTATGATCAAGGTGTCCCAGATTCTACACTATATGACTCACAGAAATTCACATATTGAATCTCACTCTCAAGGCTATAGAAACATCAACATTCAAATTCCAATACTCAGCTATATGGAAATCTATATAAGAAGAGTCATCATGAAGTTCATGGATAGTGTGTTTTTTAAAAAACTATACATGAATTTCAAAAAACTTTTGCACCAAAATAAACTTCTGCTTTGATCCATTTTTCCACAAACATTTTGCAGTGTATGTTAATATTATCTATCTATCTATCTATCTATCTATCTATCTATCTATCTATCTATCTAAGTAGATAGATATAAATTACACTTATTATTTTACACGCTTTTTCTTTTTTGGATTTTGTCATAGGGCACATGCACTCACTAGAGAGAGAGAGACAGAGAAGGAGAGAGGAAAGTGAGAAATCACCCTCCCCGGAGACTGGCCACACCACTATCCCTTTTCTCAAAATTTTAGCCATGCACACAGAGGCTTCAGGTGGGGTTTTCAAACCCTGCATCTGGGACTTGAGTTATCATCCATCATGAGGGAGTCTAGTGCCTTAACCATGCCACCTTCTGGCCCTACCCATGTACTTTAATTATTTTTAATTTATATATAATTTCTACAGAGACATGATTTTGTGTCAAAGGATTCTATGACAATTATATACATGCATTATGTTAAATATGTAATGTACTGTTAGCTGTCTATTTATTCTACTAAAATCCATAGGAATTTTCATAAATTCCTGAGAAAATTATTGGCCCAGTTTTTTCTTTCAAGTGAAGCCACAAAATGAATAAAGACCCCCAAATCAACTCTGCCTAGAGATATAAGATGAAACAAAATGCAACAAATTACCACCACATAGATCAGTGCCTGAGATAATAAAACAAAAGTAATATTTATAAGAAGCATTTATTGTCTGTGTCAGGCCCTCTTTCAAATGCACCTGTGCATACACAAGCACACAAAATTATTCACCATTATGATATAGGTACCATAACTACCCGTATGTGAAAGATGAGAAAACTGAAGCAGAGAGAAACCCAGGTGCTTGATCAAGGGTCTTTGGGTCTTTGAATAATAACGGAGTATTAACAGTAGTAGAGCTATCATTTAATACTAAACAGTTTCTTTCTATAATCCACAATTTTAATGAACACGTGTTTTCTCTCTTCTTAATTAGAAATAATATACAGACATCTTGACCTATATCACTAGTGCACAATGTTTATAAAACACAGTACAATGCCTAGCATAAGCACCCAAATAATTTCTCCCTTACCTTTATTTATCTCTGCTATATGCAAAAGCAAAACAAAACAACCAATATACTCTGTACAGAGACTTTAACAGAACAGGATACTCTAATAATCAAACAGAAATCTTAGTAGAATTACCAAACAATGAAAAAGTGACCACTGTTCTTAGTACTGTGGAGTAACGTAAAAAGGGGATCATGACTGCTTGCCTGGGAATGTCCAGTTTTACAACTACTGCCTGTTAGGATTACTAGCAGCATCTACTCTTGCTCAAATAAGAACTCAAACCTGAAGAATATATTTTATGGTATTCTGATATATGAACTATATCCATAGTAGCATGGACTGAGTGTAGATCCCCCAAATACATTGATGTTTGAACCCTCAATGTGATGGTTATTTCAGGATAGGACCTTTGGGAGTTTAGATGAGGTCATGAGGATGGGCCCTCATGATGGAATTAGTTCTCTTATAAAAAGTTATAGCAAAGGGGACCAACAGGTGGCGTGGTAGTTAAGGTGCCAGACACTCCCACATGGCAACCACGGTTTGAGTCCCAGACCTGGCAACTTGCTCTCTCACTTTCTCTCTCCTCTCTCTCTCTGGTCAAATTAAAACAAATTAATAAATAAAATTAAATAAATTATTCTTTTTAAAAAGATATACCAAGGAGATTGGTTTTTTGCTCTCTTTCACTGCTGTATAAGGACACAGGGAGAATACATATACCTGCAAGCTAAAAAGAAAGCCCTCCCTAGAATCTGACTATCTTGGCAGTCTGCTCTTGGACTGCCAGTCTCCAGGAATGCAAAAAAATATAAATACCTTTGTTTAAGTCACCAAGTCATAGTATTTTGTTATAGCAGCTTGCACAGACTAATACACATAGCATCAGAACACTATTGTTTATGTAATATGAGCTGGTAGTAAATTTCATGCTAATTAAATTACATACCTATATTAGCTAAAACTTGCTTTATTTGGTCAACTAGGAAAAATTACCTTTGGTCCTAAGCTACTCTTGCTCAATTTTGATATTAAGTTTAACTACAAATTTGAAACTTATAAATTTAAGAGCAATGTAAGACAAATTTACATTGTGGTCTGTTGTTCTCTTCAATCTTGATCCTTGCTTTTCCATTAAGGTGAATATTTTTGCTCCATTAATACCAGAAAGCAGGGCCAGCCCTGTGGTGCAGCATTTCAGTGCTGAGCATAAGAATGGGATCCCATGTAGCTGACCTCTGATTGAATTCCAGATCTGAGGGCTTCAAAGACAAACCAATCATATGTTCATGCATGCCCAAAATTTTGACAGTGTGAAGAAATGCAAAAAAGGATCACAGTGTGACTGTGTCCCATTGGAGGGTGCTTTCCATTTCTCTCTCTCTCTCTCTCTTTCTTTATCTCTCTCTCTCGTTGTTGAGTGCACATACCTGCTGGCAATAATTACATATATATATAGAGAGAGAGAGAGAGAGAGAGAATGCGCTAATTAAATTATTTAACTAATACTTGCTTTATTTGGCAAGCATGTGTACATATATATTCATAGTATTAAATTACATATAATTAAAATATGTGTATGTAATAGCTTACTTGCTGTAATTATATGTATGTATTATGTGTGTGTGTGTAACTAAAGTCTAGTTCTGAAGCATTTTAAAGATAACCTGAAAAATTTGTTATTATTCAATGAACAAAGTAAAACTGTTGGCATATATTTTAATTTCTTTATAGACCACTTCAACTCCTTCAATTTTGGACAATACTTATTATTAAAAGAATAAGGGAACAAGAAATATTTGTTTATTGTGAAGTGGGAGAATATTTCACAATAATCTATGAAATAAATACACTGAATTCCACAGTAAATGTTAGCTTATACTCTAAACTCTTTGCCAGGTATTTGTTTGCTTGTATTGTGATGATTTGTATCTGTTGAATATTTAGCAGGTTCATTTTTACTGCAAAGGGTGCAATTCTAGCTTTAGCTTTTTCAATATTCCTCCAACCACTATATCTATAAATTTCGTTATTTTTATACTTAAGTTTCTTTGTAGCCCAATGAAACACATATATGCCTGTGAAATATGAGATACAGTGTCTCATCTATTCACATATCCTTAACTTCATAGTTCATCATCTACTATACTGTACCAGAGTATACTGAATATGCAAGCATAAACTCAGATATAACATTTATTCTTATATGGTATAATGATCAGGGAAAAGTAGAATAACTGAAACAAATACATTTTGGGCTAGATTCTGATGAGAATTTTATCTCCTCTGAAAGAATATGAAGTTTTTATAAATTATAATTCTATTGTTTTAATATGTCTAAATCTATGTGTTTCATATTAATGCCTACTTTTTAATAAAATTCCAAAAATAATCATAAAATAAATTACTATTTTTTTTGGGGGGGGAGGTTTTTGCTATAGGGTGTTTGTGCTCACCAGAAAGACAGGGAGAGACAGAGAGACAGAAAGCGAGAAATCACCTCCCAAGGGGGATGGCCATGTCACAATCCCTTCTCCTCCTTTCTCCTCTCAGGATTTTGGGTAAACACGCACATGGACCTGGTGTGAGTTTAAGCCACTAGATCTGTGACTTGAATCGTGGTTGATTACATGGGAATCCAGCGACATAACCATTACACCAACTGCTGGTCTCATAAACTCATACTTTGATTTAAAATGCCAATCATGGTTAAAAACATCGCAGATTTTTTTTTCTTTTCTTATTTTTATATAGAAAAGTACAATTGTCTCATGAATCTCTTAGACAATGTAGTTAGTGATAATGTACCTGAATATAATTTTACTTTACTTTGCTAGTTTTACCACTGTATCATAACCTAATTAAGACATTTCACATGTCAGCTTCTTTATATATATCATATGTCATATACATCAGCCTCTTTGCATTCAAAGTTAACTTCCTTGATAATCCCAAGAATGGGGCAACATTTTATTATTAGAAGCAACAAAAGTCAAATTCCAAAAATGCTCTTTTTTTTTTTTTTTTTTTAAGAGATTTTTGCTATAGCGCACATGCACTTGCTGGAGAGACAGGAAAAGACAGAAAGAGAGAAATCACCTTCAGGGGGGATAGCCACACTGCAACCTCTTTTTCTCCATTCTCCTCTTAGGATTTCATGCACATATGCACACGCACCTGCCATGAGTTTTAAGCCACCAGGTCCAGGACTCAAACTGTGAGCAGTTACATAGGAGTCCAGCAAAGCAATCATTATGTGATCTGCTAGTCCCCTAAAATGCTTTTCTTTTCTTTTTTTTTTTTTTTTTTGAGAGGTTTTTCACTATAGGGCGCATGCGCTCGCCAGACAGACAGAGACATAGAGGCAGAAAGCGAGAAATCACCCCCAAGAGGGGATGGTCACGCCGCAATCCCTTCTCCTCCATTCTCCTCTCGGGATCTTGGGCACGCACGCACATGTGCCTGGCGTGAGTTTTAAGCCACCAGGTCCAGGACGTGAACCGTGGTCGACTACGTGGGAGTCCAGTAACATAGCCATTACGCTAACTGCTGGTTCCCTAAAATGCTTTTCTTAATACTACTAACATTTGCACTAGAACATTGACATTTTAACATAAAACTTGCTGTTTTATTCATTTTACAGGCCTATATGTGTTTTGTTAGGTTACAAATAAACTTAAGAAAAAAATAATAAAATTTATAGCTGTTTTGGAAATCAGGTTTTACGTTAAAAATTCTAGTGATAAAATAAAAATATATCTGATTAGAAGTCAAGTAAAATTAATCATTTTATTATTGACATACATATCTTTGAATGTAGTTAATAATATTCATTCAATGGCTAATTTTTATAATTTTATATTTTATTGTGATTTTAAAATTAAAATAATATTTTATATGGATGTATTCTTCTCTGGGGTACTTCCACAGTTTTTGGTCATTGTTAAATTCAGGCAGCAACAGGAAACAAAAGGAAAATAATTATAGTTAGCATTCAATAAATGCTCTCCATGGACCAATAATAGTGCTAAGTATATTCTCATGGTTTATGTTTCAAATAATTAGCTTACCATATGTTAATTTAACAGACATTTAAAAATGACAGTAAAACTTTGGTAAAGAAAATCAAAAACTCAGGCAGCTTCAAAAAATAAAAACCAACTAGCTATTCAAAATTATTAAACTGACATTTCCTCTATCGTCATTTGCATTACTATCTACCACTTTAACTGATGTTTAAATAATACCACTTAAGCGGATTTAATAAAAGTAATATGAACAAAACTATACAAATAATTTGAAAGATTTAACCATCAGAGCATTGAATTTTATATAAGTAACACTTTACATCAGTTAAATGCTGAGTATTACTGAGTCAATTTGCATAGGCCTGATACTACAGAGCACTTTTCCTAGTCTTAGAGAAGATAAACTTTTGTTCAGATTTTGAGTGAATTCAAATAGGCACAACAGAGCCAGCAGCTGGCATGGTGGTTAAGGCACTGGATTCCACATAGCCAACTCTGGAATGCTGGAAAAACACATGGGGTACATGTGTGTGCATGATCAAAGTCCCAAGAGGAGAATGCATGAGAAGAGATTATGGCATGGCTATCCCTTCTGGAGGGTGATTTCTCACTTTATCTCTCTTGTTTCTTTTCTGGTGAGTGCATGCATCCTAGGGAAAAAAATCTAAAACAAAAAAACAGGAACAGCAGCTCTTAATCTATCCTCCTCCCCACCTCACTTTTCTGTTAGGGATAAAATATTATGGATAAAATTGGCTAGATTTAAATAACAATTGATAAATTCATAAAAGTAAAAAAAATTTCCTGTGTTTCAAAAAAAGTGTCATAAAATAATACTGTATATCTTCCTCTCCCTAGTGCTCTAAGAACACAGATTCCCTGTTATTTAACATTGAGGTGATGTGTAATCATCAAAAGTTTATCCCATTTTTAATGAGAAGTCAATGACAGCTTGTATATTGGGACGTTATGAACTAAGCAAGCCCTGTGCCTTATGCAATATTATGATTGCACCACTCCCTATCTCTTCGTTATATATAGGGTGGCCAAAGCCAGTCCTATTTATGTCTGTTACCACACATGATAATGTCCCCTTTCATTCTCAAATGTGTACTAATTCAGAAAATAAAAAAAAAAAAACGTATACGATCACTCTGTTTATGTGAAATGTAATAAGAATATGAAGCAACTCATAGGAGCCTGGAGAAAATATTTAATATTGACTATGAAAAATCTTTCAAAATATACCTCTTTGAATTAGGCTTAAGCAGTGCATTCTTTGATCTCCTGTGCACAGTCTAAGATTTGTAGTCAATATTAACTGCCAAGATCTTATGAGTAAAAGTCAGTGATGTGACATCTTAGTAACTTGGCTCCTAAAATAGCTAAAGTAGAGTTTGAAAATATTTTGTATGATCAAATTGCATCTATATGTTTATGTTTAAATTAAATTGAATAATGTTGGTTGTCTACAATCACTTTAAGATACCTATTTTGGAGCAATATTTCGGTAACTGCAAACCAGGCAAACTGGCATGCCCACGTACACATCACAATGAGAATGAGAATGAGATTGTTCAAAAGTAGGAGGAAGACTGAAATTTTGATTTAGTAAGTATAGAAAGGGTTCAAAATATAAATTGAACAGGGTGAAAAAAAATCTTACAGATGTTAATTTTTCCTTAGGCTATAAACATCATTCTAACTAATTCACATTGTAAAACTATTTATTAAGAGTATTTTAGAGAACAGTAGGTGGCATGGTGGTTAAGGTGCTGTACTCCCACATGGCTGACCTCAGTTCAAGTTCCTACACTGGCAGCTTATTTTCTCGCTTTGTCGCAATCTCTCTTTCTCTCTCTCTGGTGAGTGCACATACCTTATAGCAAATTGAAAATAATAACAGTAATAATAGTAAGTAAAAATAACATAAATATTAATAATTCTTCTCTTAAAACTTTTTATACATAAAATACTCTTTTTGGGCACTGGGAAGATTAGTGGACACTATTATGATTGCTGTAATATCCTCTAAAATTTATTTATAGTTTTAAACTTATACATAATATTAATACTACTGCATAATTATGTGGTATAATGTTTTAATACATGAACACAATTAGTGGTAATTAAATAAAATAACCAGTATATTGCTCACCTTAGGCATTTGTGCTTTCTTTGTGGTAAAACTTTCAAGATCCTTTCTTATAGCTATTTTTGGAATATAGAACATATTATTGTTAACTTTAGGCACTATATAGTACAATAGAACAATAAAATCTGTTCCTCCTACCTATAATTTTTTATCTGTTGACTAATCTTGCCCTATCCTTTTTTCTCCTATCCTTCCTAATATCTTAAATAAGCATTTTCCTTTCTTTCTTTCTCTATTTTTCTTTAAGGATTTTGCCATAGGGTTTGTGTGCTCACCTGAGAGCCATAGAAAGAAGAAAAGTGAGAAATCACCCTCCACCTCCACATTTGGGATAGTGGTGCACAGTACCTTCTCCTCTATTCTCCTCTTGGGATTTTCAGCACACATAAACATGAGGCCTGTGTGATTATGAAGCCTCTGAGTCTCGGACTCGAACCATAGTCTGCCATGTGAGAGCCAGTGCTTTAACTATCACACCACCTGCTGGCCCCAGATTCCTCCTTTCTTTAGAAGCTCATCAACATTCAATATTTTCTGTTTTTTTTTGATAATTGCCATCTTAACCAAGGTGAGATGGTATTTCACTGAGGTTTTGTTTTGTATTTTTCTGATAATCAGTGATGGTGAACATATTTTTAATATACTTTTTGGCCATTTTTCTTCTTTGAAGAAATGTCTGTTCAAACTGTTCAATGTCTTTTAACCAATTTTTGATCAAGTCATTATTATTATTATCTTCATACATTATGTATACTGACTTTTTGTCAGATGCAGTTTGAGAATTTTCTCTCCCATTTTATAGGTCGTCTCTTTGCTGATTATTTCCTTTGCTGTGCAAAAGCTTTTTTATTTGATGTAATCCTATTTATCTACTTTCAATTTTCTTTCCTGTGCTTTTCAGGTCTTATCCAAAAATCATTTCCCCACTGAGATTAATGTTCTGAAGTATTTGCCTATGTTTTATTCTAGTAGTTTCATAGTTTTGTGTCTTATTTTAAAGTCTTTAATCTATTTTGAGTTGATTTTTATAACGGGTGAAAGATAGGGGTCAAGATTTATTCTTCTGTACATGACTATCTACTTCTCTAGCATGACTTACTGAAGAGACTGTCCTATTCCCAGAGTGTGCTCTTGGAGCCTCTGTCAAAAATCAGTTGGCTATAAATATATAAATTTATTTCTGGGCTTTCTGTTCTGTTCCATTTATCTATATATCTTTGTTTATGCCAGTTCCATGCTGTTTGATTACTATTGCTTTGTAGTATATTTTGAGGGGTGATGCCTCCAGTTTTGGTCTTTTGCTCAAAATTGTTTGGCTAATCAGGATCTTTTGTGGTTCCATAAGAATTACAGTTGTTCATGGTTTTTATGGAGACTTATGGGTGCCTCCCACTTACTTTTTCCTCACTGGATTAACAGAATTTTTCCTGGATCCCTGCTGCTTCTAATAGGGGGATAGGAAGAAAAAAAGCAGAGCTCTTCTTGTTTTATTCTCTATGTGGCTGTTCCAAGTTTGTGTGTCCCGAGTGTCTCCCTTACTCTTCTATTGCACACTAACAGTCTCCTTCAGACTCTATAGTTGAAAAACAGTTCTTTATTCATTGTTTTCATTCGTTTTTGTGGGACCAATGGACATTGGGTGCTCTAGTCAGTCATCTTGCTCTGCCCTCTACTGTAATTGTCAAAAATAAAGTGTGGGGACCAGCAGTTAGTGTAATGGCTATGTTGCTGGACTCCCATATAGTCGACCGCGGTTTACGTCCCGGACCTGGTGGCTTAAAACTCACGTCGAGCGTGTGCGTGTGTGTGCGTGCCCAAGATCCCAAGAGGAGAATGAAGGAGAAGGGATTGCTGCATGGCCATCCCCCCTGGGGGGTGATTTCTCGCTTTCTGTCTCTCTGTCTGTCTGGTGAGCACACACTCCCTATAGCAAAAACCTCTCCAAAAAATAAAAAAAATAAAAAACACTAAAGTGTGGTTAGAAAGGTGGGAAATAAATGAGTAAGTAAAAAAATAAATGTATACCTAGAAACTGATAAGTATGTGTTTTTGTTTTGTTTTGTGTTTTGCTAGAGAAAATGTGTACTCTCAAGAAAAAGAGTGAGAAAGTGAGAAAACACTCCCTGACATGAAGAATGGTCATACCATAATCTTTTCTCTTCCATTTCTTTTTTCAAGATTTTGGACATGCACATACTCATGCCCAGCATGTTTTTCCAGCTGCTGTATTTGGCTCCAACCATGCAGTCAGCCACGTGAGCTCCAGCTGCCATAATCACCATACTATTGCCTAATCCTAGCAGAGGGCCATGGTCCAAATAATACCCTCAGTGATCTGGGATTATAGGCATAGTGTGGTCATTCATATGTTCAGAGAAGCCTAGACTGAACCCCAGGACCTTCCTGGGTGACCCCAACATTGTTGAGCATCTTGTCATAGTTATCTTACCACCTGTTGGTCAAGCATTTCTTTTAATATTTACCCTCAGAATCCTTTTGGGTGTCATTTCCTGATTCTTCCTTTTTCTTGGTTCTTTGTGTTGGTATCTGTACTTTAACAAAGCAGACATTCCTTTGTTTTCATTCATATAGGACCATCATCAATTAGCACAGCCAGAGACTCTGGGAGCCTCTCAAAATTTCTGATAGTTCAAATCACTGTCTTTGTTCTCGCTGACTCCCAAGCATCTAGAGTACATCAGTCCAGTTAGCCCTCCCATACAAGTGAGACAGAAGCCATACACGAGGGCAGCAACTGAAAAATTTGGAAATTTGGATACTCAGTCCAATTATTTTGTTCTCCAGAGAGAAACTGGGATCTGGAGTTGAGGTGTGTAGAGGTGGAGGGAAGGGAGGCCATAGCAGCTACTTCCATGTTACTTTCAGACAGTTTTTGTTCTTACTAGCTCCAAGTAAACTGGGTCTCCTCACTCCTGAGACAGACGAGACAGAAGCTATTACCTAGAGTAACTTCTAGAAAGTCTGGGTCATATAGTCAAACCCTCCTTTTCTCCAGGGAGAATGTAGGTGCTTTCCTTCAGATCTTAGGGCAGTATGAGTGTATAAATGAACCACGCTAATACCTTCAATGTGCCTCTGCACTCTTCCACTGCATTGCAAAACTATTCAGTACTGCCTCTGATTGAATCCACTTCTTACCTGAGAAGTCATTCCGAACTCCTACTTGAGATAGATTATCCTCAACAGGAGGAAGACTAGCACTCTTTTATTTTCTAGCTTTTTAATATTCACACTCACCTCCCACACCTGTCCTTATTGATTGTGACACAGAATATTGGAGTAATCAGTCCCAGCACCGGTGCTGGATTCAGGACCATGAGATGAACAGGTTCTTGTCTCACACTCACCGAGAATTAGAGCGCAGACACACAGAAATGTGGCAAAGCAGGAGATTATTAAAGCAAGGAATGGAAAGCTTCCAAAGCAGGGTGGAAAATATCACAGAAGAGGAGCTGAAGAGGAGGTTTTTTTTATCTTTCGGTCTGAGTAATGATCTGGCTCTCTGAAAAGGAAGTGGACTTCAGAAAACAGTTACGCGATAGTCTGTTTTACCCGCATTCTTCATGTGGTCTGAAGCCCGTATCGTCTTTTCTTGTTACAGTGTGGTTAGCAGATTGAGACTGCTGCCCTTAGCTATAGTTGTTTTGAGCCCTAATGCAGCCAGCTCTTTACCCATTGTGATTCCAGCTTAGTACAGCTTATTGTGTCTCTGTCTTGGGTCTTTACCCTATCTGTATATTTTATATTTCTAGCTCCTGCCTTATTTGTCCCACTCCTTTATATAAGGTTCCAGCTCATTGGAAGAGTTGTGGACTCTTTAGCTCTTTAGTGAGAAACAACTTCCTCCAAATTCAACTCCCCTCCTTTTATATTCTCTGATAGTAAATTTTTATCAAATCCTCTATGAAATATCTGCTTCATTTTTCAATCTCACAATACCTACTTGGACAGGCTTGGTGGAGGGTACAGAGATTATAGCTAGACAATGTCTGGAGCTTTCCTATCACCTTTGATGATGTTGTACCCAGGGCATGGATTCTCAGCTAGTCTCTGAACTTCTTACAAAAGGAATTTGTCTGGTATTGTAGTGGAATATGTATGGTTTTGGAAGAAAGGAAGGTCTGGGCTTTCTATTCTGCTATCTTGCTCTATGCACTAGATTGTTGGAGGGCCAGATCTCATAAAAACTTCAGAGACCAGAGTTCTACCTAATCATTCTTTGTGCACTTGTTGCATGAAGCATAGCATTCTCACAGACTCACAAAATGACACTTTTTAATGAATGTATTTAAAGTGTAAGATATACAATTGACTATCTCCACCATATTTTACAAGATATAGGCAAAGCACCTTATTAATTTGCATCTCATTCATTTATATCTCAGTAATTTTTGATCAGTATGTAACCAAACCACAAGAGAAGTGACTACATTCTACTAAGTCTTAAGAGTTCACCTTAATAGATTAAACTTAGGAAAATCTGACTTTATCTTTTATTTTTTTCCTTCACTTGCATCTTTTAGAAACTTCCCTCACAATAGATGGAACCTAATGCTTAAATGATGGATGTTATCAGTAATTTTGCTAAGTCTTTACAAATGCCTGGCTATGGATAAAGAGAGGAACAGACTCCATCAGCCCCTGCCTGTATGACTGATGGAGAGTTTATTAGATCAAACATTACAAAGTCACTCCTGACTTCTGAACTAGGACCTTAGAGTTGTCTTGACTGACTCCATTTGCTTCTGATATCTTGTTAATTGTTGTTTTTCTTTAAGCCCTTTGCAGAGAAGGAAACCAGTCATTCTGGCCCACCCCAAATGCCCAGGAGGGAAACTGCACCTCTTTGCCCCTGATGCTGTGCTGTCTCTTTGTTATCTTTGTGATCCTAAGAAAGATAAAGCCTCCTCAATAACTTGCCCTTTGTTTTTTCACCCTACATAAGCTTTGTATCTTGTCCAATACTGCAGAGATGGTTATAAGCTAAAGTCTGCTCTCTACACAGTGTTGGCCTTACCAAATAAATTCATTCCCTTATTCACCAAGTCTTGACTCTTTGCAGTGAGTAGAAAGAACATGAGTCTAAGCCCCCTGAGTGAGCGTTCTACCAGTTCTGGCATTAAGAATAATTGAATGGGTAAACTCACACCTGGCGCGTGTGCGTGTGTGCCCAAGATCCTGAGAGGAGAATGGAAGAGAAGGATTTGCAGCATGGCCATCCCCCTGGGGGGTGATTTCTCGTTTTCTGTCTCTCTGTCTCTCTCTGTCTTTCTGGCGAGCGCACACGCCCTATAGAAAAATCCTCTCAATGAAAAACAGGATAAAAAAAGAATAACTGAATGGGTAAATCTGCTTACATCAAAGATGCAATGATGACTAATAAGATAATTTTTAAAATTTGGATTTTCCTTAGAAAACACTCTCTGTGATATGTAAATACCATTTTGACCAATGGAAATTAGTCACCATGATAGATTTTCAGGAAATATAATCTTTGTTTTCAAAGCATGCTACTTAATGAATGCTTTTAAAAGCAAGTCATCTTCAACTGGTAATGTCAGAGCTCATTGTATCTATTGGTTGTTGGAAAAGTTATGATGCATTTTTGCATAGAAAAATATAAAAAATACATCATGAAATATGGATTTTACCCTGGTATGGTGACTACTGTGCACCAATCACTTATGTCTCCACAGTGTGTTTTACTGGTAAAATCTATACTTTGAAATGTACATACAACACATAATTCTAGTAGGTGGATTTATAATAAAGGTGATAAATGAACATTCTAAATAGCATTTAAAATTATTTCGGAGGTGTCAGAAGATGGTGTAATGGTTACATCATTAGAGTCCCATGTAATTGACTGCAGTTCGAGTCCCAGATCCAGCAACTTAAAACTCATTCCAGCACATGTGCATACATGCCCAAAATCCTGAGAGGAGAATAGAGGAGAAGGAACTGTAGTGTGGCCATTCCCCCAACAGGATTTCTGGTTCTGTTTCTCTATCTGTCAAGCATGCTATAGCAAAAATCTCTCTAAGTAAATTAATTAATTAATTAAATGACATGGACAAGAAACTAACCATTATATATCAGTTAGGTAAACTACACTATTCTCAGTCCTTCCCTCTAATTTGAATGTGCTTACGAGTACTATTTTTCTTTTGATATAGTCATCAGGGGCTTGACAGAGCAATAGTCATGGTTTTCTCTTGTAAAAATAGTATTGTCTCTGCTGACAATGTAATTGGTAAATATCATGCATTAAAAATACATTAGAGGGGACAGCAGGTAGCATGGTGCTTAAGACACTGGACTCCTACATGAACAACTGTGGTTTGAGTCCCAGACCTGCTGGCTTGGAAAAATCATGCCAGGCACATGAGCATGAGAGCCCAAAATCCCAAGAGAAGAATAGAGGAGAAGGAATTGAGACATGGCCATCCTCTATGAGGTGTGATTTCTCTCTCTCTCCCTCTCTTTCTCTGTGTGTCTTTCTGTGTGTCTCCCTCCTGTGAGTACACATGCCCTATGGGGAGGACAAAAATTTAGAGTCCCAGGCCAGCCAGTGGTATAGTGGCATGAAGGTTAGGGCAGCTGATCTCACATAGCTGACTTTGTGATGGAAATCCCAGACCTGTCTGTTTGAAAAGCATGCCAAGGATGTGTGCATGCATACCCAAAATCTCAAATGGGGCCAAGGTACAGGAGAAGGGATTGCAGCCTGACCATTCCCCGTGTAGAGTACTTTCTTACTTTATCTGTTTTTTTCTCTCTCCAGCAAGTGTATGGTCCTGGACTCAAAACGTGGTTGGCCATGTGGGAATCCAGTACCTGTAACCACCATGCCACCTACTGACCAAGCATGATTTTTAAGTCACCAGATTTGGGACTCATACCACAGTCAGCCATGTTGGAGTCCAGAGCCTTAATCACTCTACCTGCTGACCCCAGACCTAGTTCCTATTCATTCAACTCAAGTTCACCTGAAGTCCCACATGTGGTAATGCTATTCTTAAATCTGAAATATACCTAATTTGAAGCATTCTATGCATCTTATTGCCTGGAAAGAGATATTATAATTTTCTTCCCCAAATCTGAAGAAGTAACTTTTCATATAAGGTGGTACTGGGTATTATATTCCCCATTTTATTCCTGTGTGTGTGTGTGTGTGTGTGTGTGTGTGTGCATTTGTGTGTGCTTTCTTCTCCTATTTTAGGAGAAATACTTATTTGAATCACAGCAGAAAATAACAGATTGAAGGTTATGTTGCCAGAAAGCAGTGCCAAACCAAATTGGGAACAAGAACTCTGTTTCCCTCTATATCCCAGATTTAGAAGAGGCAAAAAGAGAGAGTTCAAAGAAATTAGTGGCTACTTAACAATACTGTGGCATATTAATAGGTCCACAATAAAACCCCAGAGCTGAAAAAGCTGACTATAACTTGCATTTAGCTAATAAGCTTTCACTTAATAGACGTTTAATAATTAACCTACCATTTGTATACTTAGATCAGCTTTATATTTTTGATATTTTAGAAAGACAACTGCATTGCTGAGCAGTTATCTTTAGAATGTGAATGTTAACTTTAAAGATGTAAAAAATAGGGACCAGCAGTTAGCATAATAGCTATGTTGCTGGACTCCCATGTAGTCAACCGCAGTTTGAGTCCCAGGCCCGGTGGCTTAAACTCACGCCAAGCGTGTGTGTGCGTGCCCAAGATCCCGAGAGGAAAATAGAGGAGAAGGGATTGCGGCCTGGCCATCCCCCCTGGGAGGTGATTTCTCGCTTCACGACTCTGTTTCTCTCTGTCTTTCTGGTGAGCGGACACGCCCTGTAACAAAAACCTCTCCAAAAAAATAAAAAAAGATGTAAAAAATAATGTATTTCATTCCTTCTTTTCAGACATTGTAACTACTATAAATGACCAATATTGCAATCTTTGTTTATATGCTTAACTTGTGTGAAACTGAAATTCAACAAGAACAAGCATGTTGTTTGTCCCTGAAGGTGCTCTTGACTATATGAGCTCCTCAATTTTTTCTGAAGTTGAGCAATTTTGCATTCTTAAAATGTGGCTATTCTTTCATATAATTCAGGTAATATCTTTGAAAGAAAATTATTTCCATATCAAAGGAGTTTATAAATATGCTAATAACATTTAAACTTTGTTTTTCTGTGAATTTAAAAAATACCAAAAATCAGTGTATATAGCTCACAAAGTTTGCATAAAAGTTTATATGAAATAATATTTTACAGATTTGTGGAATTTATAAATAATATCTTAAACCACAAAATAAACAATTTTCTAACCATAACTATTTTCAGATAACCAATAGGGATTAAGAACTATGTTGGAACAAAAATGGTACAGAGCTACACTTCCAAAGCAGAGCACCTGCTGTAAAATAACCATCTGTGATTAACTGTAATTTAATTATGGATTCCTTCCTTTTGTGTACACTGGGAGGATCTCATAGGTCTTCCCCAGTTGGTCCACAATCAACTTCTGGCATTTTGTAAAGGAAACTTGCATATTCTCTTAATAGCACCTGCTTTTTCTATCTCATTGCAAAGTTTGTAAAGAGCTTCTGGGATTTTATAGTGGCATTGATGGGCAAATAAATTATTAAACCTGGAATCAAAGCTGCATTAATTAATCATATGCCTTAGAAACTGATGCCCTCAATATTAGTATAAGATTTTGCTTACTTGTAAAAAAGTCATATGATAACTTCAGATATTTAATGGAATAATTTAGGCAACCAAATATTTGTGATTTTTTAGTGTTATTTTATTTAATTTCTTTTGTGATTATTTTTTAAAGATTTATTTGTTTGTTTGTTTATTTTTCCATATGAGTTTTGCCAGAAAGAGAGAGAGAGAGAGAGAGAGAGAGAGAGGGAGAGGGAGAGGGAGAGGGAGAAAGCAAGCTGCCATAGTCAGCCGTGTGGGAATTTCAATGCCTTCACCACGCCACCTGCTATATTTTATTATTTAGTCA
>NW_006159750.1:944596-1020306 GCF_000334495.1 Tupaia belangeri chinensis
AGAAAGGTAAAGAGAGAAAGTAAGCCGCTTGGCTCTAGATTTGTACCACTGTCAGCCAGTGGGAGTCCAGAGCCTTTAACCACTGCACCACCTGCTGGCCTCTGTCTGTGATAATCTTGACTTTTTTTTTTTTTAAGTCTTTGAGAGAGGGCATGTGCACTTAGCAAGTGTGAAATTATTCCCCAGGGAGATTGGCCACACCGCAATCTCTTTTTCTTCATTCTCCTCTTTGGTTTTTGGGCATGCAAGCACATGCACCAGGTATAATTTTCAAGCCACTTGGTCCAGAATTCGAACTACAGGTGACTACATGAGGGTCCAGCACCTTAACCACCACAGCACCTCCTGGCTCTCACCTTAAATTTTATTTTCACTTATATTTTTTATTTATTTTTACTTTTTAATTTTAATTTGCATTTAATCACTTCTATCTTTACAGTACATGACATTGTTTTCTCCAACATGAACAGCATGCATATCAGTTAAGACAAAGACATTGCTATATATACACTACCATCAACAAATAGCTTTTCATTATTTTGTCAATTAAATGTGTTTTTTTCTTCCCCTTTTCTCCTCCCTACCTCCTTCTTTTACCCATTGTCTCGTTACCCCTATTCTTACTATCTAGTATGTACAATTGCCCTCCCTGCTACCAAACCTTCCAAACTTTCAGTTTCTGTTACAGAGCACAATCAGTACGTATTGAGTGGGGACATGCAAAGTCTGTCTTTCATAGTCTGGCTTGCTTTGCTTAGCATTAAGTCTTCCATCTTCATCCACTTTGTATCAATTGTCAGGGTCTCATTATTTTTTATGTCTGGGTAGTATTCCATAGAGTGTAAGTCACATTCTTTTCAATCTGATCATCCATTTTTGGACATTTGGGTAGAATCCATGTCTTAGTGATCGTAAATAATGCTGCAGTAAACATGGATGTGCAAGCATTTTTCTGAGCTAGTGTTTTTCTGTTGGGTAAATATCTAAGAGTGGAATAACTGGGTCATATGGTAGTTCTATTTGAAGGTTTCTCAGGAATCTCCTTATCGTTCCCCAAAGTGGTTACATTCCCACCAACAGTGTAGGAGAGTTCCCCTATCACCATAGCCTCTCCAGCACTTATAATTATTTATTTTAAATCTTTTAATTTAACTTTATATTTATTTACTTTAATTTGACCAGAAAGGGACAGAGTGAGAGCAAGAGAGAGAGAGGGAATGTGACAAAGCAAACTACCGGATCTGGGACTCAAACCATGGTCAGCCAGGTGGGAGCCCAATGCTTTTAACCACCACACTGCCTGCCAGCCCCTTATTATTATTATTATTATTTTTATTTTAGTCATTCTGATTAGGGTTAAGTGGTATCTCATTGTGGTTTTGATTTTCATTTCCTTTATGATAAGAGATGTTGAGTATGTTTTCATATCCTTTTGGCCTGTTCCTATGTCTTCTTTGGAGAATTGTCTGATCAGCTCACTTCCCCATCTTTCAATAGGATTATTTCTTTTGTGTGAAAGCTGCTTGAGTTCTCTATATATTCTGGTTATCAGTCCCTTATCTGAGGTATAGTTTGTAAATATATTTCTCCCACTCTGAGGGTTGTCTTCTAATTCTACTTATTATTTCTTTGGCTGTGCAAAAGGTTTTCAGCCTAATATAGTCCCATTTATCTACTTTTGGAATAGATTTTTGAAGTCTGTGCTTTGGAGGTCTTCTTTAAGAAGTTTTTGCCTACTCTAAGTTCTCCAAGAGTTTTTCCTGCATTTTCCACCAGTATTTTCTATGATTTGCAGTTTTGCTTAGATCCTCAATCCATTTTGAGTTAATTTTTGTTGGTGGTGAGCGATAAGGTTCCAGTTTCATCCCTTTCCGGGTGGATATCCAGTTCTCTCAATACCATTTGCAGAAGAGATTTTCATGTTCCCACTATATTGTCTTGTGCCCTTTGTCAAGGTTCAGTTGGCTGTATGTTTGGGAGTTTATTTGAAGGTTCTTAAGTCTGTCCCATTGTTCTACCTATCTGTTTTTGTGCTAATACCATGCTGTTTTAATTATCAAGCTTTGTAATGTTTTGCGGTCTGGAAGTGAGATCCCTCCTATGCTTCCAGAAAAATTTTGTGATTTTTTTTTTCCTACTTTTTATGTGAGGAATAACTCAGAGGGGTCGATCTGGAATGCATTAAATTTTTAGATTAATTTAATAGGAGTAACATCTTGACTCTATTAATTCTTCCAATCCAGGAACATGAAATGTTTTTCCACTTTTTGAATCATTTTTAATTTTTTTCCCCAGTGTTTCATAATTTTCCTTGTAGAAATCTTTTAGATCTTTGGTAAGGTTCATTCATATATATGTTATTGGTTTTGTTACTATTGTAAATGGGATTTCTTCCTTCAATCTATCTCAGTTTGTCCATTGTTGCTGCGTAATAATGCTATAGATTTCATATCCTGCCACTTTACTATATACATTAATCACTTCCAGGAGTTTTTTTGTGGGCTTTTTTGGATTTTCTATGTATAGCATCATACCATCTCCAAATAGTGATAATTTCACTTCTTTTCCTATTTGAATTTTTTTTTAAATTTGACTCTCTTGTCTAATTGCATTGCCTCTAACCTCCAGTACTATGTTAAAAAGGAGTGGAAAAAGTGGGCAGCCTTGTATTATTCTATCTTTTTTCCATTATGATGATGTTAGCCGTGGAGTTTTCATAGATGGCTTTTACTATGTTGAGGAATGTCTCATTTATGCCAATTTTGCTGAGAGTTTTAATCATGAAGGGATATTGTATCTTATCAATGCTTTTTCTGCATCAACTGATATAATCATATGGTTTTTATATTTCCTTTCATTAATGTGATGTATTACATTTATCATTTTGCATATGTTGAACCAACTTTGTACCCCTGGAATAAAGCCTACTTGGTCATAGTACATAATCTTTCAAATATGTTGTATACAATTTGCTAGTGTCTTGTTGGATATTTTTGCATACATATTCATCAGGAATATGGGTCTGAAGTTTTCTTTAATTGTCTGGTTTTGGAATTAAGATGATGGAGAGTTCATAGATTGAATTCAGGAGGGTTCCTTTCTTTTAAAATTTTATAAATGGCTTAAAGAAAAGTGGAGCTAGTTCTTTAAAAGTTTTATAGAATTCAGAAGTAAAGTCATTGGACTTGTACACTTTTTTGTTGGGAGATTATTACTGATTCAATCTCATTGATTTTTATGGGTCCATTATGATGTTATTTCTTCCTTGTTCAATCTTGGTAAGCTATACATGTCCAGAAATTTGTCCATCTCATCTAGGTTTTCTTGTTTGTTGGCATGTAGTCATTCATAATAATCTCTATTGGTATCTTGAATTTCTGTTGTATCTGTTGTAATAACACTTGTTTCATTGTTGATTTGACTCATCTGGCTCCTTTTCCTGTTCTTCTTGATTAATCTAACTAATGGTGTGTCAATTTTGTTTATCTTCTCAAAGAACCGGATTTTGTTTTTGATTATTTTCTACATGGTTCTTTTATTCCTTTTTTGTTGTTTATTTCTTCTTGAATCTTTATTATTTTTTCCCCTGGAATTTTTTGGAGTTTTTTGTTGTTTTTGTTTGTTTATTTTCCCATTCCCTGAGTTCTGTCATTAGGTTGTTTATTTGCCACCTTTCTGCTGTTTTCTTTTGAGCACGAAACTAATTGCTATAAACTTCCCTCTTAATCTGCTTTTGCTGTGTTCCATAGGTTATAAACACTTCTTTGTAGGTTATCATTGGTTTCTATGAAGCTTTTAATTTCAGACTTATTTTCTTCTATAGTTGCAAAGTCATTCAGGGTAGGTTGTTTAGTTTTCCTGTGTTTGTGAATTTCTGAGGGCTATTTCTGTAGTTGATCTCAAATTTGATTCCATCATGGTTGGAAAAGATGCTAGATATAGTTTCTATACATTTGAATTTGTAAAGGCTTGTTTTAAGCCCTGTCATATGATTAATCTTCAAAATGTTCCCTTTAGGAAGGAGAAAAATGTATATTTTGTGGTAGGTAGGTGAAATACTCTGTAGGTGTCTGTCAAGTCCATTCATGTATGGCATCATTTAAATCTTGTATCTCTTTATTTTTTTGTCTAGATGATCTTTCCAGAGGAGACTTTGGGGTGTTGAGATCCCCTACAATTATTGTGTTGCAGTCTATCTCCCCATTGACATCGAACAGTCTCTCTTTTATGTATTTAGGTCTTTCATTGTTTGGTGAGTAGATATTTCTAAGTGTTAAATCTTCTTGGTGAATAAGTACTTTTAGTGCTATATAATGTCCTTCTTTGTCTCATCTTAAATTTTTCATCTTAAAAAGTCTTTTTTTTTTCTGACACAAGTATTGCAACTCCAGTCTTTTTATTTTTTATTTGTTGGTGGTTTCCATTTGCATGGAATACCTTTTTCTACCCCTTCATTTTCAGTTTATGTATGTCCTTTTCTGTGAGGTGTGTTTCTTGTAAGCAGTATATAGATGGCTTCTGCTTTTGTGTGTCCATTCAGACAGTGTATGTCTTTAATGGGAGGGAGGATTTAATCCATTAACATTTAATACTATTAATGATATCTGCAGACTTATCCCTGTCTTCTTGCTAGCCATTTTCTCAGTTGTTGTTTTTTTGTCCTCTTATTTCTGTTTGTCTCTCTTTAGTTATCTTCATACAACACTCCCCTCAGTTCTTCCTGTAGAGCTGGTCTAGTATTGGTGAATTCTTTCAGTTTTTGTTTATCTGAGTTTTTGTTTATTTTGTTCTTCCCATTTGAAGGATAATCTTGCTGGATATAGTATTCTTGGTTGAAATTGCTTTTCTTTTAATGTTTTGGATACATCTTCCCATTCTTTTTTTGTCTGCATTGTTTCAGTTGAGAAGTCTGACATTAGTCAAATAGGAAAACCTCTATAGATAACTTAATGTTTCTCCCTTGCCAATTTTAGAATATTGCCTTTGTCTTTAATTTTCACCAATTTGGCTATGGTGTGCTGGTAGGAGGATCTTTTTGTGTTGACTTTCTTTAGAGTCCTTTTTATTTCTTGGGTCTGAATTTTTTCATTTTTCTCTATATTTGTAAATTTTTCAGATAGTATTTTATGGAAGAGGTTTTCCATGCCATTAGTTGATTCTTCGCCTTCTGAGATATCCATTATATGGATATTTGGGTGTTTTGAGGTGTCTAGAAGTTACTGTATGTTGTCTTCAATTTATTTTGGTTGCTCTATTATTCTTTTTTAGTGATTTGATCTGTGTTGCATACTTTGTCTTCAAGGTCAGAAATTATTTCTTCTGCATGGTCCAATCTGCTGTTAATGCTTTCTCAGAAGATTTTAATTTCTTGTATTCTTCATTTCCAGAAGTTCTGTTTAATTCTTTTATAGGATGTCTATTTCTTTACAAAATTTCTTTCATGTCCCGAAATGATTTTCTCATTTTATGGAACCGATTGTCTGTTTTCTCTTATATCTCACTGAGTTTTGTCATTATGAGTATTAGAAATTCTTTTTTTCACATTTCTATGTATTTCTTGTGCTGTCCATTGTTGGTGAGTGGCTACTACACTCATCTAGTGGAGAGTTGCCTGCTTGTTTTCTCATGTTTCTTCACGATCTGTGCTGGTTTTTGGTTATCTGATGCAGTATTTACTTTTTTATCTACTTATCATAGTAGATTCCATAGTATTGGAAGAAGAAATTTCACCCTTATTTCCCAAATGTGTTCCTATTGGGGGGCTGTGTTGCACAGGTCAGAGAAATTATTGGTAACCTCAGTTGCTTGGCTCTTCTACCAAACATTCAGCCCTTGGTGAGGTGGTAACAAGCTACAGAGATACAACTTAGTGAAAAGGATCAAGTAGCACACTGTGCAAAGCGCAGCATGTGGGATGGTATACCAAAAGTTCTAAAATTGCTCCTAGGCCCCAAGTGCGGACTCACCCAAAGAAGCCTGCCCAGACCAAGCTCACATCTCTGGAAAGGGGGGGGGGCAGGGCAGGCCTAGGCGCAGGAGTGACTAGGAACTGGCAAAAGTTCTTAAGTTGGGTTGGGCTCATGTGTGTTGCACAGAACCTAGGCTGATACAGCAATAGCCTCTTGATAAACTTTTATAACTTCTTAGGGGGTAGAACTCAGAACTGTTGAAAATTTGCCATAATATTAAGCTTCAGAAAGAAATTGGCATATTTCCAATCTTCCCACACACTCCATTAAACAAAGCAGTTCACAGAAACAGAAAGACACTGGTGCCATGAAGTATGTATTGCCAGCTAGAAAGCAAATGTGAAGAGACAGGAAATATTGAAGGACAAGTGACACGTTTATCACAAATGGCCTGTTGGTGATATGAAAAACCTTGGCATACTTAGTTATGAATTCTGGCATTGGTAAATTGAAGCTCATGTCTATTGTCTCTAAATTAGGTATAATGACTCTTTGGAAGGGATATTATAATAGATGATATAATAGGCATTTAATGAAATTGTTATTATTATGTCAACAGTAAGAGACTATTAGAAATAGAAGGTGTGAAGTGAAATCTCTTCTGCTTTTAAATAGTTGACAAAGGTTAGTGGTTCTCAATAAAAAATTATTTCAGATTCTTAAAAGGAAATGTGAAAGTATATGTAGTTATTTGTGATTATTAAATTCCAAGGTAGAACGGAGGCTCATATCGAGGTGGTAGAGGTCAATGCAGTAGTGTGTGCAACATACACTATGTAAAAAACAGACCCCCAAACAAAGTTAACCAAAATATCAATAGTACTAAGGATCAGAACTCCTTGTATATTTGATGCTTTCCCAAAATATCACAAGGAAATCTACAAAGGGAAACTGTAAGTATATTTAGCCATAAAGTGCTTTTCACTAAACTCCCTGTCTGACATCATTCTAATTCTAATTTTTAGAGCAAGTACCCTTGTTTTTTTTTTTTTTTTTTTGGAGAGGTTTTCGCTATAGGGCGCGTGCGCTCGCCAGACAGACAGAGAGAGACATAGAGACAGAAAGCGAGAAATCACCCCCCAGGGGGGATGGTCACGCCACAATCCCTTCTCCTCCATTCTCCTCTTGGGATCTTGGGCAAGCACGCACACGCGCCCGGCGTGAGATTTAAGCCACCGGATCCGAGACACGAACCACGGTCGACTACGTGGGAGTCCAGCGACATAGCCATTACGCTAACTGCTGGTTCCCGAGCAAGTACCCTTGTGACTGCTGGTGGAATTCTCCAACTCGTAATCTGTAGAAAATAGAGGGTAAAGCAGAATCAAGTATAAACAGAGGAAATAAGCTTATGCTGATTAGTTTTCAAAATATTAAGATAAATATATCATCTGTTCATAGCATCATGGAATAGTTTAGACAAGTCTGCATAAATCATTTTTAATTTTAATTTTATGGGGAAGGTCCCTTTTTTTTTTTTTTTTTTTTTTGGAGAGGTTTTCGCTATAGGGCGCGTGCGCTCGCCAGACAGACAGAGAGAGACATAGAGACAGAAAGCGAGAAATCACCCCCCAGGGGGGATGGTCACGCCACAATCCCTTCTCCTCCATTCTCCTCTTGGGATCTTGGGCAAGCACGCACACGCGCCCGGCGTGAGATTTAAGCCACCGGATCCGAGACACGAACCACGGTCGACTACGTGGGAGTCCAGCGACATAGCCATTACGCTAACTGCTGGTTCCCGAGCAAGTACCCTTGTGACTGCTGGTGGAATTCTCCAACTCGTAATCTGTAGAAAATAGAGGGTAAAGCAGAATCAAGTATAAACAGAGGAAATAAGCTTATGCTGATTAGTTTTCAAAATATTAAGATAAATATATCATCTGTTCATAGCATCATGGAATAGTTTAGACAAGTCTGCATAAATCTCTAAGTCCACGTTAGGTTTTAAGAGTCTCCTTGTGTTCAAAGTTATTGTCTGTAGGCACAATATTTTCTATGTTTCTGTTCAGTAAACTACATTAATTAGTAAAATTCTATGCTAAAAATGATCCTATAGTGTAGTTGTAGTGGAAATGTTTGTTAAAAATATGTATCTATAAGCACATAGGAACTGCATTATATAGAAAGGGACCATATAGCAATTTTAACAGAGATAAAAATTAACAGTGATAATAAAAATAATAGCGATAACTTCCAGTGATTGAAAGCTTAGATGTTTGATAAAACACATTGCCTATTTAAGATCAAATGGAGGTCTGGCCTCATAGCCTAGGATTAAAGGAACCTGATCCCCTGTGACCACCATGTTTTTCAAATACCTGATATGGTGGCTGAAAATCACATTGGTTGTGTGTGCATGCATGCCTGAAATTCCAACAGTTTGAATAAATGGTTAAAAAGGGGTTGTGGTGTGACCACGCCCTGTTAGGGGAGGCTTTCATCTCTCTCTCTGTCAGTCTCTTTGTCTCTCTCTGGTGAGTACATGTACCCTCTGGCAGTTAAAAGAAAAAAGAAGGGGCCACCAGGTGGAGAGGTGGTTAAGGTGTTAGACTCCCACATAACTGACCATGGTTTAGATCTGAGACCAGGCGGCTTGCTTTCTCACTTTCTCTCTCTCTCTCTCTCTCTCTCTCTTTCTCTGTCTTTCTGGTCAAATATTAAAATAATAATATTAGTAGTAATAAAATAATAACAAATATTTTTTAAAAAATAAAAAAAGGGCTGACAGATGGTGTGGTGGTTAAGGTAGTAGAATTCCACATGGCCAACCATGGTTTGAGTCCCAGACAAGATAGCTGACTTTCTCACTTTCCCTCTCTTTATCTCTCTCTCGTCAAATTAAAATAATAATAATAAATTAGTTAAATTAAAAAAGTATATAAATTTAACCATATAATAGCAAAGGGTATATTAAAGGAAAAACATATATTTGGAATATTTAAGTTACAATGGAAGTTTTGTATTTTTATAACTTATTTTATAGTTTTGTGGAAGCTACATATTTATACCTAACACATATTTTGTTTCTGAGGAATATCCCTTGATTCGCTATTGTACCCTGGCGGTGAGAGTATGAAATGCTGTGTGTCTTTGTGCTCAGAACTGACCACACTGAACTGCATGCTACATGGACATCTATAACATCAGTGTGAGTATATGCAACATATTATATCATGTGGGAGTAGTAGACGTTAGTACTCAGCAGGTGCTGAAGGCACAGTTAGAAAGGATAGATGATTCATATGGTGCACTTTCTTCAGGTGCATTGTTAACTTCTCCTCAACTATATTTAAAGACTCTTATGACCTATTGACTAAGGAAAAATATTTGAACCTATTACTGCACAGTATATCGGAATCTACCAGGAATATATTGTTGTCTCATTACATTTGAATTCAAGGGAAGGAGAAGCTTCCTAGTGGGGAAAGTTTCAAGTGGTTCTTGATGAGAGGGAAAGATGGTCTGATTCACTGATGCTGTGCCATTCGTTATGGCCAGGTGAAGGCCAAATAATACTGGAGCAATGTTGAAGGTAAGTCAGTCTAGCAGTTATAACGATGAGACTCTCAAAATGTGTCCTGACTTTAAGGTGTTTTCAACTGAGAGAGGGAATTGGGGAGGAAGAGAGAAAAGTTATTTCTTGCCCTTAATAATCTCAATAGCTGGGAGAGGGGAGTCACTCATCATTCAAATTTAGTTTTTTCAGAAACTTAATTGCCTTTGTTAAATTCCCTCTCTTTTATATTTTTAGATTGGTTGTTGTGTTTCTGGTTACTCTGATCTGACTGAACCACTTCTTCCATTCATTTTGATGCTTCTGTTTGCCAAAGAGGTCTTGAATTATAGACAGACATTGCTACAACTGGGCTCAGTATTCAGTGTATAGTTAAAGCTTCAACCAAATCAAGAATAAAGACAACTAGCTAACTCCAGCAGTCCAGTGTTTACTTACAGTTTTGTGGAAGCTAAGCTACACTTGCAGCAGGGGATTCTTGACCCTATTTTCAGATGTGCAGATGGCATGTAACCAATATGTTCTTAAACTCAGTATTTGTAGAGGTGATCTGCTTTCGTAAGCACTTCCACTTTCTGAAAAACAAGACAAAGAAATACTAAACTTTAGGAGACTCTTTTTCTGTATTGAACATTAACTGAGAACACATAAGTGTTTAAAAATATAAAATTAAGCTAGAGTAAGATATTACCTTTTGATTCATATTTTAAAATGCATTGAATTCTTAACCTGACCCATCTCAATTTAAAATTTGTAAAAGAATTATTCAAGTTTTACCAAATTACAAAGAACATTTTTCTTAAGTTTTAAATATTCTTTTCTCTTTTAAACAAATTTTCTAGCTACTTAGAGCCTGCTAAGAGTTTTACAAAGCTTAGATTGATTAAACAAATAAAACTAAACCCTTACTTAAAAGATAATTTTGAGTGGTTATGTTGTCATGAATTTCAAATTATTTATTTTTTAAATAACTTTTCTCAAGGGTATTCAATAACCTCTAATATATTACATGAAAGCTTTATAGGAAAAAGGTCCAATTTCTTGTAGATTTTTCCCCCTGTTTTGTGGGAATCCTAGAATTAGGATGTTAATGCATATTATTATATTTTCATTTGTATTTTAATCCAGCAAACATCTCTTTTAATCACAGTGGTGTTGCCAGTAGTACTATGTGATTTGGAAAGACAAGCTGCCTTGTTGATCTGAATTAATAAATTTTCTTAATGCTAATTATTACCCTATTCCAGCAGATTGCAAACATCACAATGTATTTATTACTAATCAGAAAATGCTGAGAGAAAAGGTTACAACATGTCAAAAATAAAAATAAGACAAGATTACAAATCCTAAGATTTCTTTACAAGATTGCATATGTGTATGATCAGGCTATGTATATGTTCATAGGTACATGTGCAAATATGTATACATCTGCACACTCATATATACTTAAAGTGAAATCCTGCATATTCCTGGAATGCATATGTTGTGCACATTTCATAATAGGAAGTATATATTCACTCTATATATTCAAGTCTGTAGGCATTTCACAAATATTGGTAAATTTTAATTACTGTAGCAATTATGAGGATCTTAGGATATAGTTCTAATGAGCTGAACTCATCCATTTTTGTTGTCACCCTGGAGCTTTAAGGCACCTGCCATATGTTTTCTTTAATAATTGCTCCAGTTGCCTTCTCTCAGCAATGTAAGTACTTATTAAGTTACAGCGGTTTACACCACACATTCCACTGTAGCTAATATATTTTTGAAAAAAAAAAATGCCTCAAGGTTTTATCTTTTTCATTTTATTTAAAGATATCCCCCCCACCACACACACATGCACATTTACACACACATACCAAACAAAAAGCAAAGACAAAGAGTAAGTCAAAATAAATTACACGGGAAATAATGCGAGCAAATAAAAACAATCATGCTACATAGAAATCAGGGAACATGGGCAGTAAGAAAACTTTCCATCAGCAGTTTGTGGTTTGGGAAATAACATTTAACCAGTTTCCTACTGTTTCATCCATTAGTTCAGATATATTCATAGAGATGAATACTCACGTGTCACACACACACACACACACACACACACTCCATTGCAAAAGTGAGCATGAAATAAGACTACACATCTAAAAATATTTTGCAAAGTATAATCTGAAATACAAGTTTAAAGCATTTTACTGTTCTTTTTTTTTCAAGATTAAAAAGAAACATTAGGAAATTAAATGATACCTTTGATGGTTAGAAGAAATTCAAAGAAGCTCTTTCATAATAGCTCCAAAAGCATTTGAGAAAACGATGAGACATCCTGTCTCCTCTACCCTCAAATTCATCTGCCTGGGATTATGCAGAAAGGATGTCAGTGTTCTCCTCTTGCTTTCTCACTCATCTGACCTCAAATATAACAAACAATGGAAATGTGGGCGGCATAACCCTTTGAGTCCACCATTGATAAAAACAAGCTTGGGACTACTCTTTCATTTCTGCCAATATTAGTAATTCTTGTATATATGGACTGAACTTGCTCAAGATCCTATTTCCTAAGATTTTTCTGAATTCTATGGAAGCCCCTTCCTGGTGTCATATAGGACTACAGTTGAGAAATGGTCATGTGAAATTGTGTTTTAGTTCATTTCAGTCTTGAGCTCTATCCAACTATCTTCCTACTCCTACCACCAAAAGACATGACTAAATCACATTTTTTTCTCATGAAAATTTTGTGCAACTTTTAGAGTCTTTCTGGTTTTAAAAACCGTAAGGCTAGATTTTGATTGGCTTGTAACAATTTTTTAAATTTCTGGAGCACTAAAAATTAGCTAAAAGAGAAAACATACACTCTAAAATTGGAGGATATTTCCAATTTGGTTGCTAGTAAGTTATTAGGTAAAATATTAAAAGGTGGTAACAAAGAAGAAAGGCAGATGCAACATCTCCTGTTACAGATGTCTTTATTCATCATAGTCTCTCATGGAATTTACACTTCTCTCAATGATATTGTACGCCTGGGCTAAGTGTGTACCATTTATGAGAAACAATTTTCTAGCTATCCCAGTGACCTGTTTATACTCAGGGCATACATCTTATATTTTTCTTAGTGTCGTACAGTTGTATCCTCCTTATGTGAGGTTCTGCTTTCCATGGCTTCAGCTCTCTGTAAACAACTGTGATTTGAAAATATTAAGTGGAAATTTCCAGAAATAAGCAATGCATACATTTTGTTTTATTTTTAAATGTTTTTATAATTATTTATCTAATTTTATTTATTTATTATTATTATTCAAGTTGACCAGAGAGAGACAGAGAGAGTGGGTGAGAGGGAAAATGAGAAAGCAAGCTGCCAGGCCCAGGACTCCATCTGTGGTTGGTCATGTGGGAGTCCTGTGTCTCAACCACCACACCACCTGCTGGCCCCACAATTATAAACTTTAAATTGCATGCAGTTCTGTGTAGCAATGGTGCTGTTCCACTTCGTCTTGCCTAGAACATGAATCATTCTCTGCCCAGCATGTCCACGCTAACATTTACCCACCTATCAGACACTTACCATCTTGGTTTTTAGAATAAAAAAGCATTGTATATATAGAATTTGATACTACCTGCAGTTTCAGACAACTATTGGTGGTCTTTGAATAGATTCTCCATGGATATCCATAAACTACTGTACCTCAAAAATTTTTCATTGGTCTCCAGACTCTAAAAAATGAAAGAGTCTTTTTTTTTCCCCAGAAAACATCTCCAAAAATCTCCGAAAAGTGAGGTAAAGCTCTCTAATTGGGTGTTTCTGATGTCCAGTTTGATCTGTCGATATCAATCAAAGCTATTTACCTGGAATTTAACTCCTGGCATTGGTGGATGATCTCTTATCTCATCAATATTGGTTTATCTAACTATCAATAAATACAATATTTTATATTTGTATAGTTTTAGAAAAATGCATGATAGTCTCCATTTTTTCAAGTTTTATTTATTGATTCTATGATTTATACAGATAATGAGAGAAGGGACAGAGATAGAGACAGAGAACCTTATGTCACATGTGGGAAGGTCTTGATGCCACAATCCATCCCACCTTCGTTAGGCCTGAATCATGGGCACACATGTCCCTGGCCTACTCAGGGAGTCTATGAATGCCAACTGGCAACCTTTCCGTGTGGGCATGGCTGACAAAGCATTGCATTTTACCACCTCACCACCCTCTGGCTAGGTAATATTCTATAGTTAGGTTTACATCATTTTTTAACATTTGGCATAAACCAGAATAAAGAACTTTTCTGACAAATTTTACATTATTAATTTTTTCAACATCATCATGGACTTAATAAACTTCCAAAAATCAACTAGTTTATAACCGTGTAAAATCATAGTTGTTTAGAGAGTATAATTACCAAATTACCATAGGTTGACTAGTAGAACCATGCTTAGATGATTTCACACACACACACACACACACACACACACACACACACACACATATGTATATAATTTTTTTGAAGTTCCAAAAGCTTCAACAAATCTTGTAAAGTATAATTGAAATGAGTTTATTTTGTATAGAAATCTGGAATCCATGTAGTTTTTTTTTTTGTAATACACATTTTCTATAAATTTTTGGATGATCATAAACACATAGACACATATATTTGTGTAAATATACATACAGTTGTATGTGTGTACACATAAATGTATATGCATTTTTTATCTACCTACCTATGTATATAATCCATGTAAAGTTTGTTATTTCTGTTATTTTTGAGGTGTTCTAGAATACTAGCTAAAAGAATTATTTCTCTTTATTGGTGAGACCAGTGCCCAGTTACAAGAAGAACACGTTTTTGCCCTGAGTACTGGTGGCTGAGCAGCATGACATATGGCTATTAGACACTGAAATGAACCAAGAAGATTTTTGTTCAATTTAGCAGTAAATTATCTCAGTAATTCCAGTTATCATAAATCAGTTCAAGCAGTTTTTAATGAGAATTTATTTAATTGCCTTTGTTTATTATTCTGTTTATTATCTTCATTTTATTATTCTTTACAGGGTGATTTATCGCTTTCTGTCTCTCTGTCTCTCTCTGTCTCTCTGGTGAGTGCACATCCCCCATAACAAAAATCTCTCTCTCAAAAAAAAGTAGGCTCTTTATTGGCATTCCTTGAATAATACTGATGATTATTTTTTGTGCTTCCTGTTATTAATCTTTTTCTTGATTCATAGGTGCCGATGAATACTAGTTTTTATTTAAAAAATATTTTGGCTCTAATGATTCTTCCTGTAATGTGTTTACATTCTATTTCATTAATTTACATTCTTAGTTTTGTTATTTCAACTCTTTGGTTTACTTTGTTATTACTCCCTACTTTTTAAGTATATTTGTTTGTTTGATTATAAGAGAGAGAAAGAGACACAGAGACAGAGAGAAGAATTCTCAACAGTGATCTGCTCCCCAGTCTTTCCAGCCAGTCGCAAGCACACATCCATGCCCAGCGTGTACAGGTTGGCCTGGAAACTCAACCCCTGTTTCCACATGGCTTTCAGCATTACAGAGCATGACACCACCATCATACCACCATCACTGCGTCATATTATGTTAATATGTTAATAGATGCTCATTAAATCATTGATATTTTCTTATTATCACTTAATAAAAAGTGAAAAAAATTCCCCAAAGTTACTTGACATACATTCTACAAATTTAATCCTGTATTATCAACTGCATTAAAAATATTCAAATTCCATCATGATTTTTCTTAGGCTATGCCTAAGACTGTTCTCTTATAAAGCAGTTCTTGGCTTTGGTACTCAGTTTTGAATGGGACTATATACTTACCCCCAGTACTCTAAGCGACAAAGTATTTCATTTGAGCTATCCATCTATTAAATTACAGAATCTCTTTATAGAAATTATGTCTATACAATTTTAATCCATGAGTTGAAACACCTTACTCAGCTGCAATCAAAAGGGACTGAAGTTGTCAAAGAAACCCATTTCATTGTTTTGTTTTTGTTTTGAATTGGCCAGCTGATAAGAAAATGGATAAATTAACATAATTACCAAAAAAAGAAACATTTGGACAAGAATATTTAAGGGAGAATTATGTAGAGGAACTCCTCCAACTACAGAGTTAGAGATATTTTTCTACCACAGAAAGGGTACCAGACTATTTCTATTGTAGACTAGACTTCCAAAAATTAGATGAGAGTGTAACCTGTGGTAAAAGCCAGCCTTTCTCCACAGACATCTAGTTCCTATTTAACAGGCCTAAGCACAACATATGAGTGGTCACAGGGATAAAAGCCATATTGCAGTAACTTGTCATCTTAACCCGGATGTCCTATTAATGCAGAATGAAAACAATACCGTTTCAAGAAACAGGAACCAAGAAACACCATCTTATCCTTCTTACTAATGTCCCTTCTTTGTATCCACTTACACTGAATATGATGACATCAAAGGAAAGGGAAAGAAGACAAGCCCATAATTTCTGTTCATTTCAGTCCTCCCTTACTCAACAGTGACCAAAGATAAAGGGTATTGATTGTATGTGCGCATATAAAGAAGTGAAATAAGGGACCAGCAGACAGCGTGATGCTTATGTCACTGGACTCCCAAATAGTCATCGCTGGACCCAGTGGCTTAAAACTCATGCAGTGCACTTGTGTGTGCACGCCCAAGATCCTGAGAGAAGAATGGAGAAAGGATTGCAGCATGGCCATCCTCTTTGGAGGGGTGTTTTCCTGCTTTCTGTCTCTGTCTCTCTGGCAAGTGCATGCGCTATATAGCACGAATCTCTCTTTAAAAAAAAAAAAGTGAAAGAAAGAATCAGTTGACTTAATTTTGTGTCATGTTTTCACTGTTCCGGTGGGAATGGAAATATACACATATGTATGGGCTGTGGAACACAAATTGTGTAATTTGGTATTCCTCATAAACATTAAATGCCCTTGTATTTGCATTGAAAGTTGGTATCAAACAAAATAAATGGAAACTGGAAATGGTCAAGCTTATACTAATAATTAAAACGTCCTTTCTTTTATTTAGAATGATATTAACAAATACAAAAATAAAAGGGTAAGTAGAGACAGAAAAATCAATTGAAAAGCTTTATGTATTAGTACCTTTAATGGAGATTTTTCTGCTTTCTGAATATGTCCTCTTCTCTGTCTTGCTCTTTTACATATTCGTGTTATGTTGAACCTCACAGATGCCATAGGACCCAGTAACATTGCTAGAGAATGCAATGCTGTCCAAGATATGGACTATTTATTAAGACAGGCTTGTGCGCCAGGAAAACTGGAAATCAGAATTCAGTTAAAGAAGAGTAGTGAAGTCTAAAACAGGCTACTAAAAAGAGTTTCATAAATTTATTGTAAAAAGTCATATGCTTGGGCCAGCTGGTGGCACAGTGCTACCCACCAAACCTACATAGAAAAGGTCCTTGTTTGGTCTCCTGCGACCACCCTGGGCACACAGGACTTGTGCACAGGCCTGTAATCTGGGTTGGCTGAGACTAGCAGTGGATAGGGGTGGTCCAAAGACCCTGTTTGGGGTGCCTGCCTCTCTCTCCATTTCATGGAAGAAATAAATAAACATTCTAATAAAAATTTTGTATGTTCTTCAAAAGATATCTTTTTTCATTTTCTTTGAACATTTAGAATATTAAAATTTAATAATTGGACTGGGGGTGCTAATCAGTTTCTAGAATGTTTATCATGATCCTATCAATTTCCCCTTCCATAAGAAATGGGAAAGGAAATTGGCCATTGTAAATCCACATCCAAGTGGGATGCATGGGGAATAATTAGGCTTCCACGCACCTCATGGTACCAAGTGCAGTTTTTAGTATAGGCTTAATAATAAAGAATCTTAGTACCTCCATATTTCAACTAAGGGCTAAAGACTGTTTTCTTTCTTTTTTTTGGAGAGATTTTTGCTATAGGGCGCCTGCACTTGCCAGAAAGAGAGAGACAGACAGAGAGACAGAAAGCAAGAAATCACTCCCCAGGGGAAATGGCCACGCCGCAATCCCTTCTCCTCCATTTTCTCCTTGGGATCTTGGACACATGCACACGCACCCAGTGTGAGTTTAAGCCACTGAGTTCAGGAGTCGAACTGTGGTTGACTACATGGGAGTCCAGCGACATAGCCATTAGGCCAACTGCTGGTCCCTGCTAAAGATTATTTTCTAATCCACATCCACATAGTCCTTCCATGAGAGTACCAAAGTTATCCTAAACCAAATACTATACTTTTCTTTTTATTCACTCATTTTCTTTTATAAGATTAGTTTTCACACATACGAAAATCTCCTCGATGCACTGGGTGCTGCTGTCAGGATGCTGTTTCTAGATGTCACCGTTTTTACACAACCGGAGTCAGTCTCCACTGAAGAAAAAGGAGGAGGAGCAAACATCTAAGGGAATGAAGATCTAAGTACTCGCACATACACGAATGTGTTAGGTACAAAAATTTTACATTTTATTAAAGAATGCAGAATTTTTATCTTCTTTATATTATGGTGTGATTTAAATTATTCTTTTCGTCTGATATCATAAGAAGACATTCCAATTCCCAAAGCTTTGACATCTGTGCTCTTCGCAAACCTTTGCCCAATGTTTTTATTAACTCAATTTAATGGAAGCTTTTTTATGGTGACCTTAAGAATTTAATAACTCCTCAATGCAAGGACAATACCACCTGCAGGCTCCACTGGGATTAAACTGTGGTAGTTCAATATGTCTTCCAGAACACATTAAAGAAAGGAGGGGCGGGGGGAGAAGCAGCTACACAAATCAGTCACTTCCCTGGAACCAAAATGTACAGCTTCTGTTTATGATGGCCAATCCCAGACACGTGTAGAAAATGTCTGTGATTGCTAAGGTAATATGCTGCTCACTTGCAGCTCCTTAATAATATTAATCTAACTTTGATCATGTCAGATATGCTAGCAATCTTCAATTCCAAACTGTCTCCTCCTGACAGACATTCTGCATATCTTACAGATACGATCAATATGTTATTAGTCAACAACCTCTCGCCGGCCCATGAATTAATCCCTTTCTGTCAACCTAGCAGTTTCTAGTCTTTTGTAACCTCATTCCCTCAGTATGGATGGGACCTGGCTTAATCCAATTAAGCTAAAATTAACTTTTTTTCCTTGTGGTACTCTCCATCTATGTTAATTCAAATCTCTGAGGACAGTTGCTTCGAGCAAATAATTTTATGCTTGACCTTTTATGTGCAAGATTAAAGTGGTATAGATGTACGCGTGCAAAGTCAATGAGCTGCCTCTCTATTTTCACCCTCCTTTAACTTCCGAGTAGTGCTGGAAAAAAATCAACCGAACACAGGAGATTGCTAAATGACAGTGATATATTTATTTGAGTTGCCAACAGGACTCTGTCACATTGTGTTTCGTATATGCGGTACCTTTGTCTTTTTGAAAGGTAAATTAATAATAAGCAGTGACGGTACTATGGGTATAATTGTAGATTTAACAAGCAGGAAATGTTGTAGCAGTCTATAATATGCAAAACTAATCATTTATACTCCTGGTACTTATGTGATACTATGGCATTCACTACTAAGAAAAAAAGGCAGATTGGAAATATTATTTCTTTTTGAATAAAGACATAATGATAGGATTGATTTATTATTTTGCCAATATTAAGGTTTATATGAAGATAATATAGCAATTCCAAAGAACCCAGCAGGTACTGCTATGCAGTTCAGTGATTATCATGTTTAAATATTGCAGACCTACTAATCACCAGGTCAACATGTGAAAAGAATTTGTCTCCTGGGCAAAACTGTTTTCATTTTCCATCTTTTCCTTCCTTTCTAGCCCCCCACCCCCCCTACCTCCACCTCTTGGTTGCCTTTGGTCTCTGTCTAGATTCCTTTGAAGCATTCAGGAAAATCTTACTTTCCCCTCCAAATCCAACCAGTACCAGATTCATAATACAGATAAATGACAAGTTATTTCCACTTGTGTGAATTTAGAGAGATACATCGTCTCCTTGCAGCTTTATGAGAATGAGTCTTTGACCCTGCAACCAAGAAGTGAAATATAGGTAAGAAAGGAGTGGAAATATTTTTACTTCAGCAAAATCCCTGTACCAATGTTTGTTTACAACTGATTGTTGCTAGGAATAACAAAAAGAAACAAACCGATTAAGGGAGCAGGAAAAATGGTCAGCTAAAAGGACTTACATACACTGGTTTACCCTTTTTACTCAGCTGCACAATGTTAAAGAACATATACTTTGTATATTGTAAATGTTTTGGTAAAAGAATGAACACAAATACGCTCATCATCTAGACTGATAATGTAACAATGACAACACCCTGGGAAATTCCCTCTACTAACCTCTCTATAACTTTTCTCAACATAAATATACTGCTGGTATATATGTTAGTTCAATCTTTTTTTTTGGAGAGGTTTTTGCCACAGGGCACATGCGCTTGCCAGAGAGAGATAGAGAGACCTCCCATGGTGGATGGCCACGCCACAATCCCTTCTCCTCCATTCTCCTCTTGGGATCTTGGGCACACACACACACACACACACACACACACACACACACACGATGTGAGTTTTAAGCCACCAGGTCTGGGACACAAACTGCAGTTGACTACATGGGAGTCCAGCGACATAGCCATTACGCTAACTGCTGGTCCCCTTCAGTCTTTTTTAAAGTGAACTTTTGTTAAATAGATTTAGTATATTAATATTTTGATTGACCAACATATTTATTCTTATCTTTACTAATTATTCTTTCTTGCATCTCAACTCTTCTACCTGGAGTCTTTTTTTTTTAATGCATTTTTCAGAATGTTCTGTATAGAGTACCTAGTGATAGCAATGTTTTTCAATTTTTATTTGTTTAAATGCTAACATTTCAATATCTTTCCTGAAAGATAGCTTTGTTTGTAAATAAGTTTAGGTCAGAAGTTATTTTTTCTCTGTGACATAGGATATTGGCGTTGGCAGGCCAAATACCAGTACCAGATTCAGAATACAGATGCTCTGTTTCTTCTTCCATGCTCACAAAGAAATAAAGATGTGGGGGCCAGCAGTTGGCATAATGGCTATGTCGCTGGATTCCATGGAGTCGACCATGGTTCGAGTCCTGGACCCGGTGCCTTAAACTCACGCCGGGCACATGTACTTACGTGTCCAAGAACCCGAGAGGAGAATGGAGGAGAAGGGATTGTGACCTGGCCATCCCCCCTAGGGGGTGATTTCTTGCTTTCTCTCTCTCTGTCTCTCTGTGTCTTTATGGTGAACACATGTGCAAAAACTTCTCCAAAGAAAGAAAGAAAGAAATAGAGATGTGGACAAATGAAAAAGTAGTAAGGAGTAAGGCAGAGTTTCTTAAGAAAGAGAGAAGGAAGAATGGAACTCCCAAACATGAAGGGGTCCTGAATGAGCTGCTGAAGGGTAGCTGAGCCGAGAGATTTTTATCTAGCAATCTGAGCAATGGTCCAGCTCTCTAATAAGAAAGTGGGCTTGAGAAAATTGTTACATAATAGCCTGGGTGATTTATTTCCTCATTCTTTGTGAGGTTACCAGAACTTACAGATCTGCACTTTTTATTAGGATAACTACAGTTAACGACTAGAAAGTGTTGCCCTTTCCCATAGTAGCTTTGAGACCTAATATAGCCAGTTCTTTATAAACAGCCACTATGACTCCATCTCCAGTACAGCTGACTGTGTCTCCATCTTGGGCCTTATGCCCTGACTATATGTCCCCAGTCTACCTCCTACCTCACTTGGATTGAAACATTTATACTTCCATGTTGGACTTTATTGCTGCCATCTCAAGGTTAGATTGTCAGAGTCTTTTCCTCCCATCATACATAGTCAACTTTTCTCTCTTTTTATAAAATGTTTTGTCTTTGACTATCTACATTTATAAGGGATCTTTGGTTTTGTATTATTTCTGAAATTTATGGGTAGCCCACATATTAGACATGTTCTTATTCTTTCTGGAATATCCTTTTTTCCTTTAAAATTCTCCTCCAAACTCTTGTTCTTTTTTTCTGAAATTCCATGTAGATGTGTTGCACATTTTCACTCTTCCATGTTTCTTCATTAATTTTTTTAAAATTATTTAATTTTATTTATTCATTTATTTTATTTTATTTTATTGACAAGAAAGACACACACACACACACACACACACACACACACACACACACACACAGAGAGAGAGAGAGTGAGAAAGGGAAAGTGAGAAAGCAAGCCACCAGGTCCAAGACTCACACCGTGGTCGGCCATGTGGGAATCCAGCGCCCTTATCCACCACGCCACTTGCCAGCCCATCTTCATTTCTTTTTCATTAAAAAAAAAAATCCCTTTTGTTTTGTTTTGTTTTGTTTCCTATAGAGTGTGTGCCTTCTCTGGGAAGAGAAAAATAAAGAATTAGAGAAAGGGGAAGAGAAAATGAGAAAGCACTCCCATATACTGGACCTAGAGATGGCCATGCTGCCATCCTTTCTTCTCCATTCTCTTGGTATTCTGGTGACTCACAAACATGCATCCTTCGTGTCCTCAGCTGCTGGGTCTGGGCCTCAAACTGTGTAGTTGATCATGTGGGATCCAGCCACCCTAACCACCACACCACTAAATAACCCTAAGTCTCTTTTTTCACTAGAGACTGTCTTTTTTTTTTTTTTTTACTTTTATAAACCAACCTAGGCAATATCTTATGGCATTTTGTTTCTTTTTTAAACTAACGGATATATTTTATTTTTAAAACAGTATTTGAAGAAGACATATTCACTGCATGTCTTGATAAACCGCAATATCTTAAGTATTTTTCTGTCTTTTTATTTAGTTGTCTTCTAGCTAATGTTCATTGTTTTTCGTTTCCTTGAGTGCTTATTATTTTAGAGCTCATGAACTGTGGGTTTTTTTTTTTTGATTCCTGTATTTAAGAATGATTCATGAATGAAGAACTATTTCTGTTCCTTTAGAAATTGTTTTTCCACCTACTTTACACCACAAATTCACATGAGGGTCCTAAAATTTTGAATCTTCAACAAAATCATTTCCTTCTCAGGCACCCAAATTGAGAAAGAAATATTTTTTGCTGCTTTTTTGGTTTTGGTGGTGGGGTTTATTTTACCTTTTTGTTTGTTAGTTTTTGTATGTCAGCTGTATTTCTATTTCATCTTTCCAATGAAAATGTAACATTTAGGATTCCAGCTAAATGGAGAATCTTTCCAATTCAATCACCTCCCATGTTTACCTAGTCCACAGCTTTACCTTCCATTTCTCCAATCTCATAAAGCCCTCTTAAAGTTGTAATTCGTGTAAGATTAATCTCAGCTAATCAGTTGCAGCTCTGTGCTTACTTCCAGAAGTATCTGGAGATTTGTGGAATCCTTGGTCACACCTGAATGAATTGTACTAACAGTTTATTTATTAGTGTAGTCCTGTGCTAGCATTTAAAATAGACCAAGAAGAAACTTGTCTTTCGTTATCGACGTTGTTTGTAGAACATGAACAGACAGGTGGTTTACACTTGCCTGTTGTTTTGCTTTCTTGGTATCTGTTACTGAGCTCAATAACATCAACCGGTTTGGGCTGTATTAATAGAGGAGTGTAAAAGACTCTCCCCTTCCATTGAGGCAAATGTTCTCCTGAGACCTCGGCATTCCCCTTGTGGTGATAAACAATCTGAAGATGAAATGTAAGTTGTACAACTAAGAGAAGACCCCGGGAGCTGTGGCTGGAAGTCTGATATTTTCTGGCTTTCTTTCTCCGGCTGTGCTGTATATGTTACCTTTATTAAAGTCTTCTGTGAGTATACCCCATGGAGTATTGTGAGCCCTTTCAATTATCTGACTGTGTAATTGCAGCACAAGCATTCGGCAGGTATCCTCAGGCCAGAAGCCACCTTCAGGACATGTTTGCTTCCTGCTCACCTTCTGAGTTTCCTACTTCTTTTGTTTTTAACCTCTTCGAACATCTTATTTTCTTCCAGATCAGCTTTCCATTTAAATACTTTAAAAAATATGTTATCGAGCAGTGTTAGGTGATTTCAGTGAGAAGGTTGTTCAGCATGCCCGATGTGGGAAAAGGAACACAGAAATACAAAAAGAAACTGCAGCGAAAGGGGACACCACTTTTTGTTATTACAGCAGAGAATTAAAGATGGTTTCTGCCGAAATAAATTTCCAAGTGCTCCTCTCGCAGACACCCTTCCCATCACTGCCCTGACGCCTGCTTACTGCCATGCCTGCGTACATGAATGATCTATGCAGAGAAAACATCTGAAATCTTGAGGACATTCGGAAATCAGTGTTTCCAAATATTCTTTACATCTTCGTTTCTGTTCCCAGATAGTTTGCTGTTTAAATATACTTTGGCCTTAAATTTCATTCTGAACAGAATAGTCAATACCTATGAAAGAGCCTTACTCATTATTTTTACCCTAAAATACATGAATGAATATGTCACCATTTTTACTGATAATAGACTGTTATGAAAAAAAATAAGGAAAAAAACCCTGATGACTGCATGGGTTAGCTGGAAGAAGTCTTGAGAGGAAAAGATGAATGCCCAGTTCGGTAGGAGTGAAATCAGAAGGCTCCAAGCAGCAAAGGCAAAACTGATCACACGTGTTTTCGTTCTGGCCCAACCCCCTGCTTCCCTGCGGAAGGAAGCATCCGGTTCTGTCTGACATCCTCCGATGGCCATGCTGTGTCTATTTGGCTAAGAAGAAGGGAGAGGTGCCTCATGGCCTGTGTGGGTACTACCCGCTTGGCTTCTTTTTAATTGGTACCTGCCCCTTGTTCAAGTGGTGGGAGGCAGAGCCTCGGTGTGTGCTCTGCAGCTGAGTGGCTACGAGCCAGCCTCCTTCAAAGAGATCCTAGGCTTCATGTCTGAGTGCAGAGTTTCGTTGGCTTCCTTTTTAGAAAACCTACAAGTAAACCTTTCACCTGAAAAAAGATGAAAGACAATTTCACATAGAGAAATCATCCAGGGACTCAAACAAGGAGACAGCTGGAGACAGACTATTTAAAAATCTGTTCTGTTGCTTCTGATAAGTTAAAAGAAGGATAAAAAAAGTCCTATGTCCAGCTCAGAGAGGGTGAAATAAGTCACACAGTCTGGTGACTTCTGGCCTTTGGTCTTTGCCCTTCTAGTTAGCTGAGGAGAGTAGAAAACGCATTGCCGTCAACTAAAATAAATAATAATAATGTTTCAAGAGCAGAATGATAATACGAAATTCATGGAATGTCTATTAGAAAAGGCACTCTGCCAAAATGTTTAGGGGGTTCGCTCAAAACAATATTTTAATTTAAAACAGAATACAATTGTGTTGCTTGTGTTTCCAGGTTAAGTGTAGCAGTGAAGAAGATAATGAGTGATGTCTGATAGGGAAGATTCACAAATAATAGCTATTTCTAGACTGGTATAATCTCAATTTTAAAATGTCAATAGTCATAACATCGAAGTAACTCCTCTTTACACATTAAGCTAATTTGACTAAGTGTTACATAGTCTTTCCTTTTTATTATACCAAAATCGATCATTTTCTTGTAAGTGGAAATGTGGAGGTTCTCTTTTAACGACTTGTTGCTTTTTTCTGCTTGTCATATCTTCTGTATTGAGCTAAATATCAGGTAGCTCTGAAGTTTCTATGGAATATCCAGAATTTATTGTAGTGAATTGTAGATACTAAAGCACTAACAAATGTTGTCAAACCAAATGATGGAATGCAATTATGGCCTCGTGTTAAAATAGATGATGAAAACTTCCTCTAGCCTCTTATTCAACTTTTTTGGGCAATGGTAGCCTAGGTACATCAGAACTTTCAGATTTCATGCTCAAATACCCCCTTGCCCCTAGAACAGTTCTGCATCTCAATAAAGGGCACAGGATCTGGAAAAGTATTCAGATTTTCTCCCTGCTAGAGTGGCTGGCACAAGTTAATGCTCAGTATCATTAATAAATATTATCTATTATTATTATGAAAAATATAGAAACCTCTCTAACTAAGAAATTGTGGTAAAGGTTACAGAGAACTTGGGACGTCTGTTCTAAAACACTTACATCTCCAGGCCAGCAGGTGGTGTGGTGAGTAAGGCACTGGCACTCCCACGTGGCTGATGGCGGTTTGAGTTCTGGACCTGATGGCTTGATTTCTCACTTTCCTTCTTTCTCTGGTGAGCGCATGTGTCTTATAGCAAATCTTTAAAAATACTAATAACAATTTTTTAAAAGCTAATGTTTTAGGGAAAATGGTCATTTAACTTACTCTGTGATAAATTCAGAAAACCATCTAAAAATCTTTGAAGGGGTCTATTTTATTGTCACATGCATTAAAAAGTATTCCTTTTATTACTTAGATTAAAAGATACTGAGGAAAAATAATCTTTAAAGGGCACCTGTAAAGATGGCACTTGGGGGCCGTATTGTAGAAGTTCCATTATAAAATAATAAAAGTTTATAAGGTCAGTATTTGTTTCTATCATGCAGTGTTTTGAATTTTATCATATAATGATAAAATTGTGTCATTATATGAAAATATACATAAATATTTTAGTGTAGTGCCCATTATAAACTTAACATTCATTGAAAGATAATGCTTTTGGGGCCAGCAGGTGGTGTGGTGATTGAGGTGTTGAATTCCCACATGGCTGACCATGGCTCAAGTTATGCACCTGGCAACTTGACTTTCTAATTTTCCTTCTCTCTCTCTCTCTTTCTTCTTTCCTTCTTCTTCTTCCTCCTCTTCCTCCTCCTCTCTCCTCCTCCTTCTCCTCCTCTTTCCTCCTCCTCCTCCTCCTCTTCTTCGTCCCCTCATCTCTCTGGTGAGTGCATGTGTCTTGTAGCAAATTTTAAAATAATGATATAAATTTTAAAAAAGAAGAATGCTTTCATTGCTATTTTTAACATCTTTACAATTACTACTATTCATACAAATATTATCAGTTCTTACTAGTACAAGAAATTACTATTTCAAGTATGAATATCTGAAAATTTATTTCTGGTTTAATTTCTGAAACAACACAAATAGGAATCCAAACTAATAAGAAATAAAGTGCACAGAAATTGCTGCTGATATAATGTTGACATGAAGTTACATTTTTTGCAGTCCTTTATTCTGTATATGCAAGTGAAATAGACATAAAACTCCTGTTCATAATGTAAGGATTGGGTACTTCTCTTTTTATTTTATTGTTAGTTTGTTTAAATAGACTATATGGAATGTTCCCTGAGATTGTGTTTTCAAAGGTCATCCTCAATAGGAAGAATAAATGTGTTAGCAATATCCTTCTCTCTGGTCTGTGTTATATTACTTTGCTCACTGTGAATAACTGAGAAAGCCATAGATACATTGTTAGAAAATGTTACAATATATCCTATTTGTACACAAAGTACAAATTGAAGATTCAAATTTGTTGGAAAAAAAATTACAAATAATATATGGAAGACTCCACCTCCCTCCAAAATAAACAATTTGAAACTATTTAGCATTGACTAAGGTTCAATGATATAAATTTAATTACTTCATTTAGATTATAACACTTTCTCTAATGACATTTAAATAGTAACTTTAAAATTTTAAATGCTTACTTCCTGAATATTTTCCTCATGAACTAAAATATGATTCTGGACCTACTATGACCTACTAATAATCAAGTGAATGATAACTTTTATTGTAGATAGTCTTTTAAATGATTAACATATCATGATACAACTTGAAGATCATGACCCAGCTTGAAAATCATGCTTTGAGCTTTTCCACATTTTCAAAAATACTGTTCCCTTCAAAATATGTGTACCGGAAACCAGCAGTTAGAGTAATGGCTATGTCACTGGATTCCCATGTAGTTGATCACGGTTCGCGTCCCGGACCCGGTGGCTTGGAACTCATGCCAGGCGCATGTGCGTGCGTGCCCAAGATCCCAAGAGGAGAATGGAGGAGAAGGGATTGCGGTGTGACCATCCCCCCTGGGGGGTGATTTCTCGCTTTCTGTCTCTATGTCTCTCTCTGTCTGTCTGGCGAGTGCATGCACCGTATAGCAAAAACCTCTCAAAAAAAAAAAATATGTGTACCCATTTTCATTCATCCCCTATCGATAGTAACACATATATTAATGCTGTCAACAGGTGAACAGTTTGCCAGGATGGCATGGGAACCTCTTGCAAGCATGCTCCATTCCCCTTGCATCAAGGAGTCACCCAATGGTTCTAAGATAATACTCATATCATCTTCCATGTCATAATTTAATCTGCATCTTCCATTCACATGTAATATATACAATCCCCTTTTTAATAGGACAATTAAAAATCAATTTAAAGCTTCAGTATCACAGTACCTAGGATTACTCTTTTTTTTTTTTTTTTTTTTTTTTGAGAGGTTTTTGCTATAGGGCGCGTGTACTCACCAGACAGACAGAGAGAGACAGAGAGACAGAAAATGAGAAATCACCCCCCAGGGGGATGGTCACGCCGCAATCCCTTCTCCTCCATTCTCCTCTTGGGATCTTGGGCACGCATGCACACGCGCCCAGCATGAGTTTTAAGCCACCGGGTCTGGGACTCGAACCGTGGTCGACTACATGGGAGTCCAGCGACATAGCCATTATGCTAACTGCTGGTTCCTGGATTACTCTTGATATTTATATGACTGGAGAAAGTTTCCAGGGACTATGTGGCATGAAAATACATACCTAAACTTTCATTAGAATTACATAATATGACTCATATTATGTAATATCTGTAAAAACTGATGAGTAATGCAAGGATATGGATTGGAAGTTGAGGAAATGGAAATGGATTTAAAGGATGAGTTTATTTTGTTGCAAGAAAAATGAAATCTATGCATAGCCTTTCATACTATGTATTTTCTCTAAACATTTTGAAGACCCATAGTAATCATCTACTTGTCCAACAGAAAAATATCTTTTGAAGTGAACCCAGATTGAAATTTTTTGGTGTATTGTTTTTAATATTATAATGACTAGACAAGCCGAATGGCTTTGAAAGGCTGCAATGAGTAGCCCTGTTTAGAACGTGGATGAATATGGAAGATTTGTTGCTGAGTGAAGCAAGTCAGGCCATGAAAGAGAGACATTGTATGTCTCCACCTAACATAGACCGACTGTCCACACTCTATGGCAGAGACTGAAAGACTGGAGGACATGAAAGCATTAAAAATTGTTATGAACACTAGAGACAAAGTGAAAAGAGAGTATGAGTGGGGAGGAGCATAGGAAAGGAAATTTGGGGGAAAATAGAGAAATAAGACACTTGTGGGACACAGATATGGTTTATTATCTGTTGGTGAGTATGTGTACAGTATTCTCAACTGGGCTGGACTGAGTATATCATACTGTGTAAAGTTTCTTTATAATCTAAATGATGTATAGCGATTGAATGTATGAATAATAATAATAATAATGAAAAAAATCCTTGTTTAAAATGTCTTACTTCTGTGATCTAACTAATTGCTTTAAAGTACTTCTATTAGTTCTCATATATCTCTGAGAACTGAAAACCCCATAGCTAAGTTTTTCTAACTTTTTCTAAAAATATTAAATTTTTATTTATACATAACATAAAGAAATCTTCCTGAACAATTTAAAAATTAATACATTAAAAATAAAATAAATCTGGGACCAGCTGTTAGCGTAATGGCTATGTCGCTGGACTCTCACATAGTCGACTGCGGTTTGAGTCCCGGACCCAGTGGCTTAAAACTCATGCCAGGCACGTGTGCGTGTGTGCCCAAGATCCCAAGAGGAGAATGGAGGAGAAGGGATTGCGGCATGGCCATCCCCCCTGGGGGGTGATTTCTTACTTTCTATCTCTCTTTCTCTTTCTGTCTGTCTGGCGAGCGCACACACCATATAGCAAAAACCACTCCAAAAAAAGAAAAATAAAAAGTAAAAAATAAAAAATAAAATAAGTCTTTCTGAAACAAAATATTAATACATTAAAAATAACAGAAAAGTCATATTTAATAGCATCAAATTTAACTCTCTTTACAAGCGCAAATTTATAATACATCACCATTGAACTTATAATGCATTTCTACAACCATCACAAAGACATAGCATGCACATAGTTGATACTGTATTGCGGTCTTCATGTTACATGGATTGTATGTGTGTATTTGATTTTTGAAAACAAAGTACCAAACCTATTGTTAATGTTAAAAATCTTAGCTTATAGAGTGGTCGGGGTGCTGGACTCTTACATGACCCACCACGGTTTGAGTTCCTGACTTGGCAGCTTTCTCTCTCTCTCTTTCTATCTCTCTCTCTCTCTGGTGAGCACATGTGTCCTACAACAAATTAATAATAATAATAACGTTAATACATAATTATTTTTTTAAAAAATCTTAGTAAGTAAAAAAATAGGTCTATGGATAAGGCACCATAGGAATATCCTTTCATCCTTTGGTTACATGGATTGCTGAGGGAGGTGGTTACTAGGATGATTAGGAAAAGATTTAAATGTGTGTCAACACACAACCAATTTATTTTCTTCTCTCAGATACACCTTGATCCAGGATGCTCCTTAATAGTTTGGTTATACATTCTTTGCCAATTTCTTTTAAAATACACAACAAAGCCAAGAAAGCTTTTAAGACAAGAGTGACTACAACAAACACATCTTTGAAAACTTTTGTGGGCTATAAGTTGCTATAGAAATGTTACATTTTGATTCTTGGCCATCTATTTGAACATCCCCAGTGAAGACAAATACTCTACCAGTTTTGCATGACACTGTGTCTGAATTAATAGCCTAAATGATCAGTACGCTGAGCCTGAGTCAGAGTATGGAGCTCTGCTCTACTGCCTAGCTAGAGACGTGTCTCTAGTTCCTCTTGCTGTCCCAGTCTTTTCTACCAGAAGCCACTAGGATAGATTATAATCTTAAAAATAATCCTTATAAGTAGCAGAAAGAGAGTTGAGTGATCGAATATCAGCTTCTTGGAATCAATAACAAAACTTAAGATATTACTTAGGATTCATTGTGTGTAAATTACCAGACAGCACGACTGATAACTGGCTTACATAGTAAGGAGCACTTCCTGGTTTACATTATTAGATAGATGGTTTGGACAGAACGTAGGCTTCAGAATTGTATTTGTGCAGCAACTCATTGACGAGCTAGTATTTTCTTGTCAGCTCTGCTTCCTGCGGTAGCAACTTCTTCTTCAAAAAAAAAATTGCTAGAGAAATTCACCCTGCACAACACTCTGTAGACACAGAGAGGCTGGCCTCCACAGTTACTGGAAAAGGAAGAGGAATACTCTTTTGCAGGAACTCCTCAGGCATTTCTGTTCTTTTTCTGATGTTATCCGTTTAGGGTAGCATGCCCTTTCTTGAACAATTTCAATTGGCCAGAAGGTTACTATATAATAGGCAATTCAGGTTTGGTTTTCCAGATTATTCAGGTGGCAAAGGAAATGGAATTTGGATTTCGAACTTAGAAATGATCATGTTGATGTTAAAAGTTAAATAAAAGAATATGAGAGTTAAAGACATTTTCTTACATTCATATTCTTTAATATTTGCTTATCAACTTTCTCTTCCTAAGAAGCAGGGAGAGCACATACCAATCAGATGAAAGAGTAACCCAGAAAAATGAAAACAAGGCCTCTAGAAAACAGGTAACCCAATGTAGGATAAAGATGCTGTAAAGTCCCAGAACAATTGTGAGGGAGACCTGTGGATAACACCATTAAAGTTATATAAAATATCTTCTTGGGACCAGCAGTTGGTGTAAGGGCTATATCGCTGGACTCTCATGTAGTCAACCACGGTTCATGTCCTGGACCCAGTGGCTTAAAATCATGCCGGGCACGTGTGCATGTGTGCCCAAGATCCCAAGAGGAGAATGGAGGAGAAGGGATTGCAGCATAGCCGTCCCCCCTGCTCTGCCAGGGGTGGAGGGGGGGTGACTTCTTGCTTTCTGTCTCTCTGTCTTTTTAGTGAGTACATGTGGCCTATAGGAAAAAACCTCTCCAAAAATAAATTATTTAAATTAAATCTCTTCTTAAAAAAACTACCCAATAGAAAAAAAAATGAGCAAAACATATAAACTGGCACATTACATACAAAGAAACGCTAATGGCCAATTAACATATGAAATGATGTTCAAATTTATTTGATACTAGAAAATGGTTTTCATGTTGGGCATTATAATTTTACCCACTGTAATCACTGTAATTGTGCATTTTCATTGAGCTAAATAACTTCTAAATTTCTGTCTTCATCTAACATTCAGAGAATCTTATATTTTCATTGATGTTAATTTAGTAAAAGATCTCTGGATCATAACTAATTGTTTTGAAATGCTAATTTCTATATTACTTTCATCAGATATTTCCATGACAAAAAAAAATAAAACTTGCTTAAATATGTGTAGCATGTGTTTCATATATTATTTTTAGAAAAGTGAATTTCAGACTATCACATCTGTGACTGTGCAAGTAAAATACCATATCCTATTTTATGAAGTATCCTATGGTATGAGCTAACATTTGTGCTAACAAACATCATTGAAAAGAACCTTTATGTTTTGCTTACAAATTTACATTATGTCCATTAAAGTAGGACACACCTTATTCTTTAGAACATTGATGTTTTCTTTTCCAATAGTTTTAGTATAAATGGAAAACAATCGTACAAGTAACACAGAGACTGTGAGTGTGTGTCTAAAGTGTAAAGACTAAATATACAATGAACATTCACTTACTCATCAGCCAGTACAAAGCAAAGCATAGCCTCTGAAGCCCAATGTACGCTTTCTTGATCTCTTCCCTCTCCCAGACACTTTAGAAAATTGCTCTACAAAACTTTAAAATTTATTATTCACATATGAATGAAAATCTTAGCCATTTCCCAGGTCATTAATCTTCAGCAAGATCATTTCTGTCTATTTATCTTATATCACAATATGTTTTTTCTAAGAAAGATATATGAATTGTAAGGGAGATGATTCATATTGTATTTATAATAGAGATGGCTGTAACCTATGTATTTCACACTTAAAAGTTACTAATATTGGCAGTATTACTACAGGCATTAGAATTATAGCAAGAGGAGAAAGAGTCACATATTGTTTTTCCCCAAGATGTTTCAAAAATAATCCTTGATGTTTTAATTCGCTGTGTCGAATTCCTAATTTTCCTTCCTTCTGTCTGTTGGAGGCCACACTATTGCTCGTTTCTACAAGAGCCCAATTGCTTTCCCAAAATCTAGAGCCTTGGAGCACACTGTTCCTTCATCATCCACACCAGATAAAGAAATAAATTAAAATGCTTGGTTCTTACTTGAGATTCTCCCTAATCGAACCTGAATGCACATACATTCACCTACACAGAAAATAAGATGATACCATGAGATAGCAGATATTCGACACCGAGGGCTAGTTCAATAAGAGGCAGTAACAGACAGGACTCAGGCCAGGCAGGCAATGTAGCATGGGTATCAGAGGAAGTCCAGAAAGGATGAATTTAGCCACAAGTAGAGGCAAAAATATTTCAAAACCAGCAGGTGCCACCGTAGTTAGGGTGCTGGACTCCCACATGGCCAAATGAGGATTGAGTCCTAGACTTGGCAGCTTATTCTCTCTCTCTCTCTCTCCTCTCTCTCACATGACCTGTGGTGTATCAAAAATAATGAAATTAAATAAAAAAGGAAATACTATAAAGCCAAACATTCTGAAAAATGTATAGAACGTGTTATCACATTGTCATGAAAGAAAAATAGATAGAAATGTTTCCATACGTTTGGCTACAAGGATTGCTGGAGGCATGCCGCTATGATCGGTGGAACAAGTAGACAGGTTGACAATTGATTAGACCTGGAATAGAAGGAACTGATACAGCTGAATAGCAGCTCATTGGAGAAAGCCAAATTTCTGTGTTTGAAAATGCAGCAAAAGTTTGAGTTTTGTGAAAAAACAAGATTTTAGACAAAGCAAACTTTAACAGAGTTTATTTAAACAAAGGGTGAGCGATTCTAATTGGGCAGTCTCTCAGAAAATGGTTTCCGAGGGACTCTGCTAGCCAGGTGATCGATCGCCGGGTTTGTAAGTTTGTGGAGAGGAAAAGTGACATGTGCAAGAAAGGGAAAGTGACTTAGGAAAACGAAATTGAAGGGGTGAGGTAGAGAAAGCTGTGGATTGGTTTAAGCTGTTTGGTAGGCGGCAGGGGCAGCCTAAAGGGTGGGCTTTCTATGGTTGACTGATATGTGGCTGGTGTGATTGGCTGTAACTTAGTAACCAGCTCAGGAAAACAGCCTAACATGTACGATTTCAGCTTACCCATAGGAATCCAAGTGTGGGAGTGCAGCAGCAGTTTTAAGCCAAAATAGTTTAGTTCAACAGTTTTGAAGTTTAGATTTCAGCACAGAGAGAGGGCTTTTTTTTCTTTCTTTCTTTCTTTTTTTTTTTTTTTTTTTTTTAGGGGTTTTTTCTTTAGGGGCCCTCGTCAGAAAGACAGAGAGAGACAGAAAGCCAGAAATCACCCCCCAGGGGAAATGGCCACACTGCAATCCCTTCTCCTCTGTTCTCCTCTTGGGATCTTGGGCAGCACGCACACGCACCCGGCGTGAGTTTAAGCCACCGGTCCAGGACCCAAACTGCAGTCGACTACGTGGGAGTCCAGCAACGTAGCCATTACACTAACTGCTGGTCCCAGGGCATTTTGACATTGGATGAAACCTGGTGTCCAATGTGCAGCATCATAATGTATGCAATAGATGTTTTAGAGCAGATCAGAAATCAGCAATGATGGCACATCAGACCTCGGGTCTAGGACTTAGAGCACTGTACTTACCTCCTCATTCACTTACAAAAGGCTCCTGATGCTTAGCATTTACTAGATTTCTCTTGGGTACCAGGAATACAGCTGTGAACAGATTGACTAGGATTGAGATCATATGTAACTTAATGCCTAACAATTAAAAAAGTGACTACAATACAGTCTAGATTATCAGGATGATTTGGAAGTACATAACAGGGAGCCTAATATCAGATCGTTCAGGTTTTAAATTACTGAATATGAATTTAAGATGGAATTTCATTCTTATGACTTAGATAAACAAGGGTTAATTTTTGAGTAGATGCAGGTCAGTGGACATTCAGATATGGAGAACTTTCTCCCAGTACATAGACACTGGTCATACAGAATTGGACTAATTTCAGATTTTGCCAGAACTCTAATAACTTCATTGCTTTGTTCATGTCACTCAAGACTTCATTGATTTAACCTTGTAGGGGATAACCATGACTAATTAAAAATGGGTAGAACTAGAAAAAAGAAGGGATTAGCACAACCGTAGGTGACTGGAATGCATGAACAGAATTCAATATTTTAGAAGAATAGAGTGTAGAAATTAGGCCCCCAGTGATAAAATCAGTATTAGCTGTCAAGCTCTGAACTTTCAGTTGACCTAAGTCCACAATTAATTCTGATTTTAAGAGTTGTAGCTAGGAAAAATCAGAAGGGGGCAGCAAAGAGCTATCTGGGTTAGAGAAATCATTCCAGTTGAAAAGCAGAGAAAGTTAATTACCAAGGATTAAGTTGCATGAAAAACACTATACCAAATGGGTGCCAAACCTTATCAGAGTAGTGGACTCAAGATTATCTCTGACATCCTAGGGTTTTTTGTTTGTTTGTTTGTTTTTTGAGAGGTTTTTGCTGTAGGGCACATGCCTCACCAGAAAGAGAGAACAGAGAGACAGAAAGCGAGAAATCACCTCCCAGGAGAGATGGCCATGCCACAATCCCTTCTCCTCCATTCTCCTCTTGGGATCTTGGGCATGCACACACACACACGCCCAGCGTCAGTTTAAGTCACTGCGTCCAGGACTTGAACCATGGTCGGTTACATGGAGTCCAGTGACATAGCCATTATGCCAACTGCTGGTCTCCCTAGGTATTACTTTGTCCTGATTTTTTTACCTTTCTCTCTGAACATCTCAGTGTTTTGCCTGGATCTTTTTTTCCTTGATACATCTCTTTTATATTAGTTTTCCAGAGTTCTGGACTTGTGGTCTACTTTATTCTTGCTTTCTACACCTCCATTTCATTATTTTAATCTATCTGCTCTATCCATTTCCACAGTAACAATTACCATCTATATGTCAACAGAGTCTCTGCTAACATGTAAAGCACATTGGTGCCAATTAGAAAACTGAGCCACCTTTTGGAAGATGGATTTCAAAATAGTTATGCATGTCTTCACTAAAAAATGCTATTTTTTCTCCAGGCTCATGCAATTCTTACTATGTTTAATAACCACTTAGTCAAACCAATGACTATTTTTAGCCTTATTTATCATGGCCTAGAAAAAGCCACATATTGCAAACCATAAAATAAAGAAGTTTTATATACTAGGAATTCACAAATACCATCACAAACTATCTTCCAATACCAAGACCCATAACTATCTTCCAACCAGACATTTCCAATAGTATATATGGCAGACATGCCAAAAACCGAAGTCATTATCTCTCACCAGGAAATATATGTCCTCTATATTTGCTGACCTGGTTAATCAAGATTCCTTATATCCCAGCTGCCAAGGTAGAATGATCTTATCCAGTATTTTTTGTATTACCTTTAGCTTATAAATGGCACCTTTCCTGGATCTAATAGCCTTCTTGCTTCCTCCATGTCTCAAGCATTCAGTGATGTTGACCTTGGGGAGAGTATCTATCAGTACCTAAAAACAGCTACCACTAGAATAGAAGGGCTTTCCCTTATGCTTACCTTTTTCCTAGTCTATTTGTATTTTCTTTCCCCAGTTTTTCATATGTTACCTATCTAATCCTCAAGATTGGCTCTTTTTGGCCCTGTTCTCTCAAGGTGACCACACTTGCATTGATATGGTCGTTCTATGCTATATCCAGGGAATGCTTGCTAATACATTTTTTTTGTCTTTGTAGTATTTGATAGCACCTCATTTTCCTCAGATTGCTCTGTTATATTGTCTCTAGAGAAGTCCTCTGTTCAATTTTTTTCTACTATTATTTTATTTCAGTGATTGTGTGCGTGTGTGTGAGTGTGTCTGTGTGTTCAGTTTCCTGCCTTCTCTAATTCTTCTCTGTGGGTGCTGTGGATACACTCACGACTTCAGCCTCTATCTACATAATGCTCATTCCCTGACTTTGTATTTATATCTAAAAATCTAACTGACATCTTCACTTAAAAGCAACCATGGTACCACAAAATAAATGTATTCTAATTTTAATAAAACATCTTCCCTAATGCGGTATTTCTCAGGTTGCCCAAACATCTGTTCATTCCAGAGCTGTCCCCCTCCATAGAGGCCTGAATGCTAGATGTCATTCATGACTCCTCACTCTACCTCTCCTTCTTCACCCCTTATAAAGTCAGTCTGATCCTTCCATTTATCTCCAGAACAAATGATATTCTTCATTATCTGTAGCACTGTTAGAACTCACTGTCTCTCTCAATTGCTACGCTGAAACTCCAATAATCTAGTTTACCCTAGTCTTACCTATTCTACGACAGTATTACACAGTGCACATCTGACCTATTCACTATCCACAAATTCTCTTTAGTGGTTCCACAGAAACTAGATAAAAATAAGCACAATTCTTAAAGTCCTTTATTCGTTCTCTTCAACTATTGTTCTTGCCAGAGAGCTTACACTCTCTCATATCTCTCATATGCTTTTCTCCAACTATCGCAACAAAATAAGTTTAAGAAAAAGAAAATAAAAATAGAAATAATGGCAAACATTTAATAAGTATTTAGGATATGCCAAGAATTACAGTATTTTAAATATATCAGATTGCTCCTGGACTCTTGTTTTGGGGCTGACTACTCTTTCTCTCTGAAGAATTTTTGGGAACTATTCATTCACCAACTGCTGCCCTTTTACATCAGGTGCCACCTCTTCCCAGGTGTGGCGCCCCTTGTTGGTGCCGTCATAAAATACTACACACATTCCATGTGAAAACCACAAAAAATGTACTGATAGAACAATTAGAATTCTAAAATTGAAGCAAACTCAATGTTTAAAGTTAAGTACTCTTATCTTCCAATTTATTCAACCAAAATATCAGATAAACAACATGATATCATTGACACGTGATGCACAAATGTAGATAATTTAAGGATCTCTAAATATCGTTGAGACCGAAAGGTCTAGATAATTAAGGAGAAATTGAGGTTTTGCCTACTAGAGACCTATCTGTAATTTTCTTTATTATTGTTTTAACAATTTAGTAGTAAATTCTACATTAGGTATTATGATAAAATGAGATTGGTGTGCACACTGAATATTGTCTTTCAGAAGTTAATTGACATCCTGTGATCAGGTATAACTGGCATCAAGATACTGATTTTATGGTCTTTCTATATTTTCTAATACAAACTATGTATTTTCACTGAGGTTTTTAAAATGAAGTAAATTCTAGGCTTTTTTTTTTGTTACTGTAGTCAGTTATATTTTAAACATACAATTATATTTAAACTAACAAATGTAAATCACAAGGAAGTGATTCAGTTATCATTCTAACATTAACTTCCATGGGCAGGTGTTACCAGCTTTTTATGAAGAAAAGATGAGTGGGACCCTGTTGCTTTAAATCCAGGCTGTGCCAGGCAGTAACCAAGATAAAAGCCAGGTGTTGTTACTCATGTACATTTTGAGGCAAAGCTTTGGCTATGGATGGGTCTCTCATCTCTCCCCCCTCACATATAAATAAATAAATAAATAAATAAATAAATAAAAGTATATATAAATATATAAATATTTCTCTATATAAATGTGTATAAGTATATAAATAAGAAAATGTAAATATATTAAAAATTATATTTATAGAAATATATATATATATATATCTTTATATAAAGGGGGAGAGAGAGAACGAAAGTCCCATCCCTAGCTATAACATATATATATTATAATTTAAAACTTTACTATTATGGAACTCATTTCCTGGCATGTTTAATCCATTTTGAAATACATTTTTGAAATTTTTATTCTCTTTTGTTGAAAGTTAACCTAAGTATCTTTTGTGGGACAAAGTACGTCAAAAATCACTCAATAGCGGTAACAAGAAACTAACTCTCAACTCCATCAATGATTCAAACTTCTCTTCAAATCCTAATTTGGGGTTATGTATATTTACTTACTCTTACTCTTCTCTGCTGCTATTTCCTGGATATGTCTCCTGCATATACTTGTTATGTTTTCCTCGTTTTGGTTCAATTCCCTGGTACCACCCTTAATCTTGATTCTTATACATGTTGTACATTTGATTTGTTGCATAAAACTTAGAGATATTGTACTTACAATTAAGGAAATTATCTCTCAGATCACAAGTCCTTCAACTAGGAATAAAGAAGTAAATTTGTTAACAGACTCATTAGGAATGTATCTGCATTTATTTTGTAAGAGATAATATTGAACATAAAAATTCAAACTGAAGGTATGAGCAAATCAAATCCATTCATTCCAACAGCATGCATTTCTTATGAATGTATTTTTAAATTTTCTGTCCTCTGAATAGGAGATTTGAATCCTGACTTGAAAAGAAGAATGATGGCATGATCTGTGATAGTCCAAAAGCTCAGGGTACCTGTGCAGGAAAATCAAGTCAAGCAAGGCTGAGGGGTTGATGAGTATGGTCACATAAGAGTGCACTTGACCTGAGCATGAACAGGTCAATATAGTGAGATAGTCTAAAAAATATAAGCAGCTAGTCATGCTGAAATATTGAACAGATCCTCTTCTTTTTATTTCCAAATATTTTATTTTCATGAGCCAGCACATTTTTCACAAGTTAGTATGTGATGGATTCCAAAGACAGGATAAAGAGTAAGTGATAGAGAAGAGACATGGACATCATTCAATGAGCCTAATGATGAATGGCTACCTGTATTCAACAGAATGCATGTCATCCTGACAACCGGTTGAGCAAAAATTTTAAGCATGAGGTTATACGATAGTCAGTAAGCAAGGTCTTAGTTTCATCAACATTAAACTATATAAACCGTAACAAAGACATATGGCTCATATATTTTTTATGTGCCTTGAAATATTTGTATTTGTTTTGTAACAAATTAAAAAGAAATTTTGCTGTAACATTTTTCTAAACACTGAAATAAAACTTTTATAAAAATATAATACCATGATCCTTTATATATAGTCTTTGAATACAGATAAGAGATAATTAAAAGATTTTATTAAATAAACAATTGGATTTTTATTTTTATTTTATTTTAATTTTTTTAGAGAGAATTTTGCTATAGGGCATGTGTATTTACCAGAGGGACAAAAACAGACAGAGAGACAGAAAGTGAGAAATCACCTTTTGGGAGAATGACCACACCACAATCCTTTCTCCTTTATTCTCCTCTCGGGATTTTGGGCATGAACACACATGGGTCCAGTGTGAGTTTTAAGTTGTCAGGTCCGGGACTCGAAACATGGTTGATTATGTGGCAGGCCAGTGATGTAACCAATATGCCATCTGCTGGTCCCAACAATAGGATTTTTAATGTTGTAAGTGCTAATAATTATAAAATTCTCGATCAACTCAATGACTCTACCTTAATTGTCCACACAGTATCTCTACCACATAGTTGACACTCCTTATGCATTTATTCACTTATTAGTGTGCTGATTCATTTATTAAATAAAAAATATGTTAATAACTACATATTATAAATAATTGCAGCAATTGCTTTATGTCCATTTTTAATTATATTATTTTACGGTATCACGTAACCACACAAAGTCTATCCCAGGGAATCTTTATTAGTGGCAAAGTGTATGCTAGAAAAAGAGAAAGAAAACTCAGACAAACAGCCAGATATCCAGGCAAAGATTGTCAAGATCTTGTCTCATTCTTTGAACAGAAGCTTTATCTTAAGATCTCAACCACAATGACATATGTGATATATCTTGGTCACATGGATACTGAGGCTACACTTTACTGAGAGTGTTTGTTTATTTATTTGTTTTTAATACTCCTATAGCCATATAGCTCAAACAAATTCATTAAGGTAACCAGTTAAATTAGATGCAAATTATCAGTGTACATACTTCCTACAAACATTTTGGTCATGCTTGAAGAAAGGTATCAGTTCAACACATATCACTAGTATATCATTTCATCCCAATCTTGGCCAAGAGAGCCACCACAGATCAGCCGCCAGTTAACCATATTTAACATACTTTCTTGCCCTAAAAATTGGAGGTTGATGTGCACTTAAATGTGTTCCAGGTCTAAGTGCCAAGTACTGATCAGGTATATGGATAAGTCCCTTCCTGATTCTTAAGGGAAAATAACGCTATAATGGAGGCAAAATAAGCACTTGGATACATGTTACTATATTATTATTATTATATATAGTGTATATATTTTATAATATTATATTATATATAATGCCCTTTCAGAACAACTTTGCACTACTTCCCATTCAGTCCTATTTGCCAGAGGGCTGGTTTCTACAGATTGCAGAAGTGAAGTCCCGAGCCATATAAAGAGTTTGACCAGTGACAGCCACCAACATAAGAGAGGAAATTAAGAGAGTGAGGTCGGGGCACTTAGTCCCCAGTTTCTATCCCCGAGGGGTGCAGGTAGATTGGCAGTGCCATCTATCAATGTAATTTAAAAGCTCCTCTTCGCCAGCATTTTTATTCTCTTTAGTCCAGAGTAGAAAATGATTCCCAGTTACTGACTCTAGGATGCCAAACCACCCTCGATATGTTTCTTAAACCCCACTGTCATTTAACAATATTAGAAATGATTCTGGAACAAAAATGTTAAGCACTTGGGACCAGCAGATGGTGTGGTGGTTAAGGCGCTAGACACTCCCACATGGCCAGCCAGGGTTCGAGTCCTGAATCTGGTGGCTTGCTTTCTCACTTCCTCTTTCTTTCACTCTCAACCTCTGTCTCTCTCTGGTCAAATTAAAAAATAAATGAATAAATAAAATAAAATAAATAATTATTAAAAAAATGTTAAGTACTAATTTCTGTTTTCTAAATAAACAATATGTCAGGGCTTTCTAAACTTGGTTTCTTGTATTTAGGATACTCTTTTCCATATGACTCTTATTTTTATTTTTTTAATTTCTCCAACCAAATTAATTCATACTTTTCTCTAAAACATTACTTCCTCCAGAAGGCATATCCTGTCCTCAGTAATTAAATGATTTTTCATATCCCTGTTGTCAAACAGCAAACTATATACCCCATTCCAGTATTTAAGTCATTGCATATAATTTCTCATTATACTATAGTTCAGTAAGATATAATATGCTTTATATATTTATATGTTTAAGAATGTATGTCTGTGTATAAATGATGGCAAATACTAATATTAGGGGTTATCACACGTTCTGTATACCCTCCATCAGTCCATCAGCACAAACTACTGTGTTACAGCACGTGTCTAAAGCTTAGGTTCTCTTCCATTTTTATTTGATCTTCTCTCTATAGTTGAGTAACTCTAGAATGAATGACCATCTTTCATTTCTCTGCTACAGAATTTAATATATTCCTTGCATAATTAATATTCCCTTCCATTTGAAGAAACTTTCATTAAAGCACTTGAGATCTATTTTTAGGCCAAAATAAGAGGAAGTAAAACTTAGTGGTTTATTATCTGAGGAAAAAATTTGGATTTGCCTTGTCTCCTGTTTGGGATCAATTAATTGAAGAATAAATATTGGGTCATCAGAAAAGTCATGATGCATTTTTCTATGTTTTTCTATGCAAAAATGGGTCATGAATTTTCTGATAACCCAATATGTTCTTGCTTTGCTAAACTTAGCAGAGCAGGCTCTCAGGGGAGAATCCTATGAGACTCTAATACAGCCAAAGAATAGAACCTATATGGGTTTATTTTCTGAATTTTTTATTTGCAAGACCAGTATAGTTATTCACTTAGGTCCCGTTCTACAACTCTGTTTTACCATTTAAAAGGATGATGTTTTTTATTGTTTATATACTTTTACAAGAGGCCCATTTGCTTGCTGAGAGAGATGGAAAGAAGAAAAGCAAGAAATCATCCCCCGGGGGGATGGTTATGCTTCAATCCCTTCTCCTCCAGTCTTTCCTAGTGATTTTGGCCATTCTTGCACACATGCCCAGCATGATTTTCAAGCCATAGGACCCGGGACTGGGACTGTGGTCAGCCATGTGGAAGCCACGTGCCTTAACTGCCACACCATCTGCTGGTGTGCATACCAGAATGTATGCTGATCACCAACCATCTCTTATTTTCACTGGCTCCAAATTTAGGCAGGAATTATAACATTTGTTTATTCAAATATCTAAAAGTTTCAAGAATTTTTTTTCAGATGTATGTGGATTGTTTTAATAGTTATTACTTCAAGATACTCCATGACACTATACAGAATGCAAGATCTTGAACATTACGGTTTATGGTAGGAAGTATGTCTTAAAGTCCATAAATATAAATAATTTATTTTCATTGATTACTAACCATACTAGAGAGTACAGTATTATAATATATAGCATTCTCAGTAAATTAATCTTCACTTTGAAAATCTGATTATTACATGTGAAATAAGCATTTTAGAACTCTCATCTAAAAATACAAATCTTATGAAAATGATAAGAATTTTTTAGATTGGGAATTTAAAAATTCAATGCTAAGAATTCAATTTTCAGATAATAGGAATCTTAAAATATTATGAAAAATATCCTTTATTCTGAAAACAATGTCAGGAAAGAATACCTGAGTTTCTCTTTAAACCACTAGTTGCAGTTTCTAAATGATGTTTTGGTAACATTAACTAGAAAACACGTTTATAATTTAGCACTACAATTACCTGTCAAATGATTAGGAAAGAATAAATATTCCATATGTATTAGGTTGTTACGCTTTAAAACACAGGGTTCTTTCATTTAGGTTTTTGATAAATTAGATGTTATAAAACTGTTTGAAAAGATTTTTCTTCTAGCCCTGAGAATGCATCCAAGTAGTCACTGTAAGCAAATGACATCAAGTGTTTTGTGGCCTAAACAGTTTATACAACTGGATAGATTTTAAGGTGTGATGGAGTAGCTCCATCTTTCCATTTGTGTACATGCTCTGAAATCCCAGTTCTGCACAGCGGACATGTTTTTCTCTATTAAACCAGAAGGTAATGCACTCTTCACAAAATATATGCTGACAAATGAGAGGAATTGGCTTCTGAAATTCAGCTTGACATATCGAACAAGTATCATCCATATCTGAACACTGCCTCTTGCTGGGAGTCACTCCATAACTTGGTCATGTGAAAAACATTTGCAAAACCTGTCTGAAACATTTTAGATTTCCTAAAAAAAATCCAAAAGTTTTAGTCTGAGGTATAGTAAAGCAAACAATATTCCAGGGCTCCATTTAGTTGTATTACCAAACTCCCCAGAGCTCATCAGATAACAAGACCAAGCTGGTATGAGAACAGAAGTTCAGTAATACTGACAAAATTCTTTTAAAAGCATCTACTAGTAACCGTTGGATTTAAAAGGCATGATGAAAGAAGGCACCATTAAAATAAGATATTACAAGCCCATGAAGAAGAATTTCAGAATGAGTTCTGTAATTCCAACAATCCAGTGTACTTCCAGAAACTCAAATGGTCCAAAGTAGGATTTAAAAAAATTAAGCTGTAATAAAGGGAATAAGAATGAATATATATTATAGTCTTTATATCCACTTCATATCTTAACCCCCTAACATATCTCATATGTCATATGTTAGGGGCTTGGGACTATAATATTGAAGTGGAAATAATTCTTATGAGTGTTGTCTAACTGACTAATTTTCTCATATATATACACAGACACTAATTATATATATATATACACTAATTTTCATATATATATATATACACACACACACTAATTTTCATATATATATGAAGATGGTGTGTATATATATATATATATACACACATATGAGAAAATTATTGAGTTTGACAATGGTGCATGGTGCAGTGGTGTGTATGTGTGTGTAGAGTGGCTATATGATAAAAGTGTCTCTTCTAAATTTCCAAGCATAAAACTAATAACCTTTAAAAGTTGGAATCAAGAAGCTGTAGTTTATTTTCCTTCCAGCAAGCATTTATTTTTCATTTTGTTGGCAGCTTCTTTGCTTATTGAAAAAGTGAGGATTGTTTATTTGGTCTCAACAAAAACATTACTGGGTAAACAAAATACTTAAACACTAGTGTAACTTCTGGAGTGACAGAGAAGTCTTTTTACCTTCCATGTATTTTAAAGAGCACACTAACATGAAGGCTAATACATACAGACACTTAGATTCCTAAAAATGTGAGAAACACTATTTAACACTTAATAAAGGGGTGATGGTGCCTTCCTAGAAAGAGAATTTATCAAGTTAAAATACTTTAAGTGGAAAAAATAAGATGCAACGAATTGTGAAATGATTCTTCAGAGGAAGTGTCAAATGATTGGATCTTACCGACAAAGACATTGTAAAAGTTTAATTAAATAATTTATGAGCCAGTATCCAGACTTGTGCAAGAAAAATAAATATTCCCTACCAGTGATATGAGTCCTAGTCACTTACTTTCTTATTTAATAGCAATAATATAATAGTGTAAAGGGAAAATTCCACAGCCTCAATATATTCCTTTGGTTCAATCTCAGGCTCACTGAATCCATTGAATTGCTAATTGGGTTCTCAAGGCACTGAATAATGAAGCAAATGTCCTCCACATTGAACCTATGGAAAGCAATACATCTGACAAAATTAATCTTAAAAGACCCAAATACTCATGTGGATTACAGATCAGCCTGATTGCTGCTAGGTGAAGTTTTGCTTTAGTGTATGAAGTCCCTCCTGCTGTCTTCCACAGAACCTGCTTGAGCAGCCGACAGCTTGCTTTGACATGTCAACATTTTAACAACACTGCAAATTAGCAGGAAAAAACCTCTATATTAAATGGCAATGCATTTCAATAAGTAAGCCTATATCCTAGCTCACATTTTAATTCCTCATCCTTAAAAAGTGAAAGCATAAAACTCAACTGAAATAATTTGTATTTTCAGATTTCAAATAAAAATAAAGCACACAAGAAACATAAATTTAGAAGACACATGCACATATCCCATGTAGTAGAATTAGAAATTTTTCCGTTCTGAGAATCAATATGAAATGCATTTTAAAAATGATAGAGGTTTGTTTGTAATATAATCCTTATTTGCCTTGACAAATACTGTTTTTTCCTTTATGAGAGGGAGACAGGAAGAGAGACATGAATGGAGAGAGACAGAGATAGACATTTTTCTTTGACAAAGTCTCACTGTATCATGTTTGTCCTGCTCTAGCTGCCCTATTAGTCACGAATATAGGAGCATGCAGCCAGTTCCGGCATGTTCGGGTTGGCCCAGAAAACAAACCTGGGCCTCCCACATAGCTTCCAGCTTCCCTAGTGGTATTCCTACCTGTGTGCTACTGTTGATGGGTTCCAAATAATTTGTGGTGAGGTTTTTTTGGTGGTGGTGTTCTGTTTTTTATTCTTCTTCTCATTTTCCCAGTGATATATTGTTGCCTCCAGACTCTTTTTCTCCACATTTCAGGTAACACACAAACTGGTCTTACTTCATTTATGAAATCAAGTCCTGTGGGAAACGTATCTCCTGCCTTGACTCTAGCTTCATCTGTACATGATATGCTTGTTTTCCTTACCTGAGTGCAATCTCATCCATTCCTCTTGCTTCTTTCTCTTTCTTTCTTCCTTTTTCTTCATTTTTTTCTCTTATTTTTCTTTCTTTTTAAAATTTACTTTATATAGTCAATCACTGTACATCACCACAGCTTGCAAAATGAATTCACCTAATATGAACACACTCCAATCCAGGCCAGTCAAAGATATCCAGTCAACGTTATCACCAACAGATAATGGTTCATTTGTGTGTCCCTCAAATGTCTTGCCTCTCTATTTTTTTCCTTGATTCCTTTCCTTTAACTCTCTCCCATTACCTATTCTCTTCTCTCACTGTCTCTAGTGTCTATAACCATTTTCCATTCTGTTTCCTCTAATCTTCTAGTTTCCACCACAGAGTGTGAATAGTCAGTATATATTAAGTGAAAACATACAATGCCTCTTTCACAGCCTGGCTTACTTCGCTCAGCAGTAAATCTATATTCATCCATATTCAACCAGTTTCTATCAAATGCTAGAATCATTTTGTGTGTGTGTGTGTGTGACTGAGTAGTATTCCATGGAGTGTATGTGCCTCACTTTTTCAATCCATTTATCTGTTCATGGACATTTGAGTTGGTTCCATGTCTTAGCAATTATAAATAGTGCTTCAATAAACACAGATGTACAAACACTTTTCCAACTGAGTGTTTTCTTATCCTTTGCATAGATACCCAGAGTAGAATTGTTGGATCATATTTGTAGATGTTTGAGGACCTCCATAATGACCTCTATAGTGTCCTTACTAATTTTCATTCCCACCATCGATGTAGGAGAATTCTCTTTTCACCACAGCCTCACCAGCACTTATCTTTCTTTTTTTTATTTATTTTTTTTAATCTTAACCATTCTGACTGGGGTTTTATAGTATCTCATTGTGGTTTTGATTTGCATTTCCATTATGATGAGGGATGTTGAGCACTTTTTTCACATGCTTTTTGGCTGTTTTTATAAATTCCTTAGAGAGTTGTTTGTTTGGTTCAGTTTCCCATCTTTTAATTGGGCTGGTCATTTTTTTAGGGGGATTAGCTTCTTGAGTTCTCTATGTATTCTGGTTACCAGTCCCTTATCTGAGGCAAAGTTAACAAAAATATTCTCCCATTCTGAGGGTTGTCAATTCACACTAATTACTGTGCCTTTTGTTGTGCAGAAACTTCTAATCTGAGGTAGTTCTACTCATCTAGTTTTTGGATTATTGCCTATGGTTTGGGGGTCCTTTTAAAGAAGTCTTTTCCTGCTCTGATGTCTTCCATAATTTCCCCAGTGTTTTCCACCAGTAGTTTTATATTTTAGCCATAGATCTTTGATCCACTTTGAGTTGGTTTTTGTTAATGGTGAGAGATAGAGGTCAAGATTCATGTTTCTGCAGGGGAATACTCAGTTTTTCCAACACCATTTACTAAAGAGGTTTACTTTTTGCCAGTGAATTGATGGTGCCTTTTGTCAAAAATCAGTTGGTTGTATGTTTTGGGGTTTATTTCTGGGGTCTCTATTCTGTTCCATTGGTCCACAAATCCTCCCTGGCCAGCCATCTAAATTGTGATCCTCCTTACCTGTACTTCTGTAGCATCTGAATAAACTCTTGTATGTTTTTAAAATTTAATTATTTATCTTTTTCAAGAGCTGGAGAAACAGAGAGAGAAAGAGAAAGCACCTCCACCAGGATCTTCATGCCATAATCTACCCACAGCCTCAGCCAACCCTGGGTCATAGACATGTATGAGCCCAGGATGTTTAGGGAGGTTTCTAGATGTGAACCTGGAACCTCCCCACCATATAGGTCAGCCTGTAGACTGGTGTGCCCCTGCTGCATCATAGTCCAGCCCTATTTTATGTATTTTAATCCTTTATTTTCTTATCTCTCTCTTTCCATAGATGATCAATTCTGTGAAAACAAGATTGTAAATGACTGTACTTGATTTCCTCATACATTAGCACCATTCTTGGCTTGTAGCACATGCTCAAAAATGATTAAGTACTTCATATGATGCATTTACCTCTCATCTCCTCATTCAAGTCTTATCTGCACTATAAGTACCATACAACGAACCATCAGAACCCACTGGCAAGAAAGACCCTCATACATCTGTCTTTTTCAACTCAATTAACTCCTGGGAATGGATGAGCATAATAAACCAAAATAATACTAACACTAACAAATACATCTTAAAAGAAATAATAGTGTCAACACTTATAACAATATGACATGCATTGTGTGCATAATATATAATAATTATTGTGTAACAACAATATGTAGTAATTAGGTGTAACAGCCACAAGTGTTTTGTAGGCAAATTCATTTTTATAAATAACCTATGGTATGAATATTAATATTGCATATATTTAAGATATTAACATTACTTAGTATATGAGAAAATAAGTGACTTGCCTGTGTGACTTGCATTTGAGCTATTCAAAGTTAATCTGAAGTCTGTTTTATAGTGAAAGCCCACTGTAATTTTTGAATAGTATATTACATACCCTCTATAAGGCATCTTATGGTTGAACACTACAGATATTTCAATAAATATTACTTTATTGTCAGTTTTATCTTGTATTGCTCTCTTATATTTTCAAAGCTTTGGTCTCAGTTTCATGAAGCATATCAGATACTCTTTCTCATAACTTTAATACATCTAGGTAGAAGTGATCACTTAATATTCATTAAATATGAGTAAAATAGAACTGGCCCTAAAATGTCATGGATATCAACCCAGGTAAAAAAGATATGGAGGTCATATAGCACTGAACAGCAATTATCTATTACATTATAATATCATTATGAGCCTTGATTATATAATAGTAAAAATGTTAAAACAATTTTAGGCAGAGTCTCTAAACCAAAACAATAGTTTTTTTTTTTTTTTTTTTTGTAATGTAGTTCCCTGTAGCATCTGAATAAACTCTTGTATGTTTTTAAAATTTAATTATTTATCTTTTTCAAGAGCTGGAGAAACAGAGAGAGAAAGAGAAAGCACCTCCACCAGGATCTTCATGCCATAATCTACCCACAGCCTCAGCCAACCCTGGGTCATAGACATGTATGAGCCCAGGATGTTTAGGGAGGTTTCTAGATGTGAACCTGGAACCTCCCCACCATATAGGTCAGCCTGTAGACTGGTGTGCCCCTGCTGCATCATAGTCCAGCCCTATTTTATGTATTTTAATCCTTTATTTTCTTATCTCTCTCTTTCCATAGATGATCAATTCTGTGAAAACAAGATTGTAAATGACTGTACTTGATTTCCTCATACATTAGCACCATTCTTGGCTTGTAGCACATGCTCAAAAATGATTAAGTACTTCATATGATGCATTTACCTCTCATCTCCTCATTCAAGTCTTATCTGCACTATAAGTACCATACAACGAACCATCAGAACCCACTGGCAAGAAAGACCCTCATACATCTGTCTTTTTCAACTCAATTAACTCCTGGGAATGGATGAGCATAATAAACCAAAATAATACTAACACTAACAAATACATCTTAAAAGAAATAATAGTGTCAACACTTATAACAATATGACATGCATTGTGTGCATAATATATAATAATTATTGTGTAACAACAATATGTAGTAATTAGGTGTAACAGCCACAAGTGTTTTGTAGGCAAATTCATTTTTATAAATAACCTATGGTATGAATATTAATATTGCATATATTTAAGATATTAACATTACTTAGTATATGAGAAAATAAGTGACTTGCCTGTGTGACTTGCATTTGAGCTATTCAAAGTTAATCTGAAGTCTGTTTTATAGTGAAAGCCCACTGTAATTTTTGAATAGTATATTACATACCCTCTATAAGGCATCTTATGGTTGAACACTACAGATATTTCAATAAATATTACTTTATTGTCAGTTTTATCTTGTATTGCTCTCTTATATTTTCAAAGCTTTGGTCTCAGTTTCATGAAGCATATCAGATACTCTTTCTCATAACTTTAATACATCTAGGTAGAAGTGATCACTTAATATTCATTAAATATGAGTAAAATAGAACTGGCCCTAAAATGTCATGGATATCAACCCAGGTAAAAAAGATATGGAGGTCATATAGCACTGAACAGCAATTATCTATTACATTATAATATCATTATGAGCCTTGATTATATAATAGTAAAAATGTTAAAACAATTTTAGGCAGAGTCTCTAAACCAAAACAATAGTTTTTTTTTTTTTTTTTTGTAATGTAGTTCCCTGTAATGTTTTTTAAATATCAAACTTTGTGTCCAAAGATGTTTTAATCACTATTTTTGGTTTCAATTTCATCATACTCTTTCCTGAAACGTTGAGGCTACTTATTCTAAAGATTACTTATAGAACTCTCCCATTTATAATGTAAGAATAGTTAGTACAAGGGGACTTCAAAAAGGGCAGAGAAATAGAATTAAAATACAAGGACATTTTGGTGCAAAAAATTTGAAGCCCATCCTAAATTTAGGTTTTTTTTTTTTTTTTTTCCATAATATTTCTTCTCCAAAACATTTAAAAACCCCATCATGAAATATTTTTTCATTGAAGTCAGGAATATGCCAATTATATGTGTATCATTTTAGCTTAGATCTATTTCTATTTTTGCATGCCTAGAAGACTAGATGTTCTCTTAGAAACATTTTGTTGAAAGAAATATCTTTTCCCCCCCAATATGACTTTAAATGTTATTAGATCTAATATTTTAATTCCAGATGTGATTAAAATATCAAAAAACAACACATATTTCTAGTTTATGTAAATTAAAGTTTAAAGTAAACAGCTGTACCTATCTACATCATGATAAGTGTGAAAGCTCTTGAAAATTTGGGGTCTCTTTGATCCTCACTTTAAGATAACGATTGAAGGTATTAGCACATCAGCATATCCTACTATTTACTAATCTGTATGCCTCTCCACTGTAATGCATTTTGCATATATCACTGGAGCATATCATAAGGATAATGTGGTCTTTCACGGGTCATTTACATGGAGAATCTATTATCTTACATTTTAATGGTTCAAAATAGAAAATAATTTCAAAAAATAATGCTCATATTTTGAAAACTTTTTCAAAATTAATTTTCCATTTCTTTGGGTATGGTTTTCATCTTGTCAAAAATTTAACCTTTGTAATGCTTTAAAAAATTAAAATTAAAAGTCACTAGGGCCTATTTGATTATAGTAAAGGGTTAATACTACAAATTAAACATTCCACTCCAAAATATACTTTTATTCCACTAGTCATACTTATTTCTAGTTTTAAAATGATATATATACTTCATAATGTACTCTATCATCCAGTTTAATAAAATTTAAGATTTTGTTGAGCCATTCACAGGAAAAGAGGCTCCAATACAATAAGAAAAATCAATTTAAGTACAAATTAGCCACTTTTTATTTATAAAAGAAGATTAAAATATGAAATAGTATTGTAAAAGTTTAAAGAGAGAAGAAATCATGCAGCAAACACAATGTAAAAATCATATCTCAACTGAATATTTTCTTTTTTTTTTTAGAGAGGTTTTTTTGCTATAGGGCGCGTGTGCTCGCCAGACAGAGAGAGAGAGACAGAGAGACAGAAAGTGAGAAATCACCCCCCAGCGGGGATGGCCACGCCACAATCTCTTCTCCTCCGTTCTCCTCTCGGGCTCATGGGCATGCATGCACACGAGCCTGGTGTGAGTTTTAAACTACTGGATCCAGTACGTGTACCATGGTCAACTACATTCCCATGTAGTCCAGTGACATAGCCATTATGCTAACTGCTGGTCCCATCAACTAAATATTTTCTAAACCATTTATAGAAATGTAGTAATTTAGTAATAAATGTTGCAATACTAAAACATAAATAAATTATAGATTTAAAGAATTGTGAGTCATTAAATCAATGCTAAGATATATTATTACTGCACCTGTAAGGATATCGTGTCCATGTGGCCTGCATTATCAATTTTGTTAGAGATATCTATTAGAGATATAACAGAACATGTAACTAATCATCAACCGATCTACGTGTTATGCCTTAAAAATATTAAAAATTCTGATACACTGAGTAATGGTCTACCAAAGATGTGTACATCTAGTCTCTGGAATCTATAGATATGTTGCTATACATAAGATGGAGCCAGTAGGTGGTATGGTGGCCTTGCACTCCCACATGGCCAACTGTGGTTTGAGTCTCAGATCTGGAGTCTTGAAAATCACATCAAAGCACATGTGCTCAAAATCTCAGGAGGGAAAAGGATTGCTCTCATTCCAGGGGAGTGATTTCTCACTTTCTCTTTCTTTCTCTCTCCTCTCTCTCTCTGTCTCTCTCTCCAGTCAGTGCAAAACTTAAAACTAAACTAAAAACAAGAGTAACTTTGTGTATATAATAAGGTTATGATACGGAGATCTGAGATCTCCATTGTTCTGGATTACTTGTTAGGTCCAATTTAGTCACTATAGTTCTTATAAAAGGATATAGACATTGAAGGCATGGTGATGGCAGAAGTAGGATGGATATTTGAAGTTGCTATGTGTAGGGACTGGCGGGCACTGAACTGATAATGGTGCCTTTAAACTAAGCAGAGATCCTGCACAGCAAGGCAAGGTCCTGCTATGTTGAGCTTCAACACTGCAAGGCAGTTAAATGAAAGGAAACTCTGTGTCATCCAGAGAAAACCCAGTAAGATAAGAGGAGGCTAGTATAGAAGCCGAAGATGCCAAGTGGTCCATAACTTAAGTCAATGACAAAAAACAAACAAACAAGCAAACAACAACAACAACAAAGTGGATGTGCATTCTGCATCTCTCTCCCCCTTTTGCCCTACAAAACAATAAACCCAGGGGCAGCACAGGGCTGTGGCTGCCTCCATCGGAGGTATCTGCATTCCCCAATCCCCTTTTTCCCTATTTCTGTGTCTGTATGCTTTTCACAGACCTACCGTGGCTCCCACTCAGTTCACATCCCACTGTGCAGGTTATGGAAACTATACTTCAGGCTTTGGAGATTGATAAAGAGTACGAGACTGGATGAGATACAATGAAAAGAATTTACCTACAGTTAAAATAGTCTGGACTGTTCTGCAATTTGGGGGAGGTAGGAGAGTTACTAATGATGAGGCCAATGGAATTGGATGGTTTCTACTGAGTTTCACTGAAAAACAAAACAAGAAAAAGTAAACATATTTTATTAGCAATTGAAGGCAAATAGGAAAGGACTTTCTTCAAAGATAAGACTCATCTCTTGTAAAGGGAGGGCAGAAACTGGAACTAAATATTAGGAACTGCTTTAGTAATAACTGTAAGAGTTTGAGAATTATTGGCATAAGTTCCCTTTGAAATATTTGGTAGAATTCACTAATAAAGCCATCTGGTGCTGGCTTTTCTTTGTTGAGAGGCGTTACCATTTGAATTATGATACTTCCCAAAATTCATGTGTTAAAATTTTACCCCTAGGTGATGACTTTAGAAGGTAAGGGCTTTGGGGATGTGATTAAGTCATGGGGGCAAAGCCATCATAAATGGGATTATTCACCATTTACAAAATAGGCCCAGTGGAGCTCATTGGCCCTTTCTAGCATGTGAGAACACAGCGAGAAGGTGCCATTTAAGAACCAGGACACAGGTACTCATTAGACACCAAATATGTTATAGTCTTAAACTTGGCTTTCTCAGCTTCCAGGATGTGAGAAATAGTTTCTATGGGGTATAAGTCATCGAAGCCAATACTTTGTTAGAGGAGCTGGAATGTACCGAGACAGGTCATTTTTGCTTACTGAGTCAGTCTCCTTATTTTGTTTGCAGTGTGCTCAGAATTTCTGTTTCTTTGTTATTCAGTCTTTGTAGCTCGTATGCATCTAAGAATGTAAGCACTTCTTCCAGGTTACACAGCGGGTTGGCATGTAATTTCACAGTATTCGCTTACAATCTTTTCTATCTCTGTGGCATCAGTTATAATGTTTTCTCTTTTCTTTCTGATTTTATTAATCATGTCCTCTTTTTGTTTCTACTTAGTCTAACTAAAAGTTTGGCAATTTTGTTTCTCTTTTCAAAAACCAACAGTTTTGCTGTTTTTTAGATTATTGGCTTACCAGTCTCCATTTCATTTATTTCTGCTCTACTCTTTCTTATTTACTTCATTTTGCTAACATTGAGCTTACTCTGTTCTTCTTTTTCTGAGTCCTTGAGGTGTAAAATTAGGTGGTTTATTTGATTTGCTTTAAATGTAGGCATTTATCATTATCAACTTCTGTCACTGCTTTTGCTGTACCCATAAACTTGATATGTTGTATTTCCATTTTCATTTTTTCTCAAAACATTTTCTGATTTACTTTTAATTTCTTCTTTGACTCATTTGTTGTTTAGAATCTTTTTTTAATTTACACATATTTGTGAATTTTTCATTTTACCTTCTGTTATTGAATTCTAGTTTCATATGATTGTGGTCAGAAAAGATACTTGGTACAATTTCAGCATTTGTAAATTTGTTAGGAATTGTTTTATGGTGTAATATGTGATTTATCCTGGAATATGTTCCACATGTGGCATAGTAGAGTTCTAAAGCAGCTTGGCTTCCTTTTTAAATTTTTTGGAGAGATTTTTGCTACAAGGCACATGTGCTCATTGGAGAAACAGAGAGAGATGGAAAGAGAGAAAATGAGAAGTCACCCCAAATAGGGACGGCCATGCCACAATTCTTTCTCCTCCATTTTCTTCTTGGGATTTGGGGCATGCCTGCACAAGTATTCAACTTGAGTTTCAAGCTGCCAGGTCTGGGACTCAAACCACAGTCAACCATGTGGGAGTCTAGCACCTTAATCACCATGCTCCCTGCCAGCCCACAGGTTGCTTATTAACCCCTACAAATATGCTGTGTAAATATCAGGGCTATATGTGGGAATGTGTGAAATGGGGCTATCCAGGAAAATGAACTCAGAAGTTTGAAACCACAGATCCTAACTAAACTACAAGTTGCTGGGTTTTGTTCCTTTGTTTGTTTTGCTAGAGGGTGCGTGTGATCACCATAGAGAGACAGAGAAAGGCAGAAGAGAAAGCATTCTTCCATGGGTAAGGTCATGCTATAATCCCTTCTCCCCCATCTCTCCCTTCTTTCAAGATTCTGGGCACACAGGCATCCATGCCTCTGTGCCCAGCAAGGTTTTTAAACCCCCATGTTCTGTACTCAAACCCTGTGGTTAGCCTTGTGGGATGCAGATACCTTAATTGGCAATAGATAAATTCAGCCTTGAAATTTTCAAGCAAGGAAAGAAGGCATCATCTAAATTAGTCAGGGTTGCTCAGAGAACAGAACAAACACAATATAGATGATAGAGCTAGAGGTAGATAGAGATAGAGAAATTTAAATATAAATATGTAAGAGTAGATTTATAATAGGAATTGGTTCATGTGATTATGGAGCTGAGAAGTTTCTCAATATGCCATTTGCAAAACTGAAGACCCAGAAAAGCTGGTGGTGGTAATTCAGTCCAAATCCAAAGGCTTGAGAACCAGGAGCACCAATGATTTAACTCTCAGTCGGGGAATGCTATGCTCCAGGGTCCAAAGGCTTGAGAACCTAAAGCTCTAATGTTCATAATGAAAAGAGAAGATGATCTCCAAAAGACAGAAAGCAAATTTCCCCTTCCTCTGCTCTTTAATTTTTTTTTAGGCCCTCAACAGATTGGATGATGCCAATCCACATGGATGAAGGCAGATCTTTACTCAGCCTGATGATTCAGATTCTAATCTCTTCTAGAAACACCCCCACATACATACTCAGCAATTATATTTTAATCAGTTACCTAGGTATCTTTGAACTCTATCAGATAAACATAAATAGCCATCACACAGTTCCAGGAGATAGGCTGTTGTTACACAGGAGAGGTGAAGGAAAATGTGGCATCCAGGTGATGCACTTGTGTTTCTGCTGGAGATTTTTGCCAGATTTTTAAAGTAAATGAGCAAATACATTAACTATGTGAAAAGAGGGGCCTAGTGATCTAGGGTTAAGAGCACTCAGGAATGTGCTTCTGGATCATTCCTTCATAGAAGTCACCTGACCCAGCAGAATTGCTAGCCAAGGGCAAAGAAATTTTGAAATGGCGAATACAAGACTATCAGGGGCCTTGAGATCAGGTTTAGATCTAAGTGTTATAGTCACCTGACCCAGCAGAATTGCTAGCCAAGGGCAAAGAAATTTTGAAATGGCGAATACAAGACTATCAGGGGCCTTGAGATCAGGTTTAGATCTAAGTGTTATAGCTGATATCACTAATCCTTCCCTTATAGGTTTATTTGGGTAAAAAGACTGACCAGAATATTGAATAAGATGTACAAAGCAAGATGTTCACGAGTCATACAATACCGAAGATGATATGCTGGAATATGATCTAGAATCTTCCTTGGTACTAAGTTACTCATTTCTCTGTTAGGAGTTGGAGAAACAACTCTGAGGTGAATCCTTGTGCAGACATTGTTTTCACCAGAAGTGAGCTGCTTCACTCAAAATGGCATCCCCATTTCTGAAGCTGCCTACATCCACAGACTGGTCCACACAGCATGTGAAGGCATAGGACAATTTTTTTAGGGAAGGGTAATTATGAAAGGCCAGACCAGAGCGGGACTCCCTCTGCTGTCAGTTGACGTCTACATCGTAGTGCTTCCTAGTTCCACTGCTCTCCCTGCCCGATCCTCTCTCTTTAGTGCCTCCACACATGCTGCTACTTTCCACAAAACTTTCTGCAAAAAACTTGCGGTCTCTGGACATTCTCGAAGGTATCTGATCTAAGACAAATAGGTGAAGCCCGTGAAAGCCATGGAATATCTGTTCAGAATATCAAACAGTACTTATTAGCAAACTATGGAATATGGTCTCTATTTCACTTTGTCTTCAGAAATTTCTGATTTGAAGCACACTCCCTTAAGGTTCTCTGAATTAGCCATTAATATGACATTCCTGCCACAGAATTCACCATTCCCCAGAGCAAATTCCCTGTCTTTCTGTAGCCGCAGCCCACAGAATTGAAGTGTAAAACTGACAAACCAATTTTTCAAATGAATTTGCAGAGACTTCAGCCAAAAGTAAAACAAAGGCAGAAGGAATATGGTTTACACAAGAGAGAAATAGATTTTCTGCTTTGACTTCTTAGAAGAACTTAAGATGATAAATGATCTGATAACAATAGTATCTGTTATCTTCAGGGGAAATGTCTCTATATCTCATTTATCTGGTTATAAAAATGTTCAGAACATTTGAATAATATTTAAGAATCTCCTTCTAAAATATTAATGTTTCTTTCATCTTACCTATATTCTTCAAACAATGTGTGATGGGGTGCAGATTCTCGTGAATAAGTTCTTGGTGTTGATCGTATACATTATTTTATCCTTTTATCCTTCATTCTCGACATATTTACATTCACTTTTCTCATGTCATTGCCAATTTTTATCTTTTATTCTGATTTTCACATGTCTTCACATTACTTTGCATTTATAGTTTAAGTATATTTGTAAGTATAAAGTTTATAATATTCTTTTATTCGTGGTCTACTTTATAGAGTCAATCTAAGCTTCTTAGAAAAAAGACGAGACTTTTTATAATTAAGGCCTGGCATTTTACTTAACAGTTAGAACTTTGTAGGTTAAGCTTTTTGTGATATTTTTTTTTCTTTTTTTTTTTGGAGAGGTTTTTGTTATAGGGTATGTGTGCTCACCAGAAAGACAGAGAGAGACAGAGAGACAGAAAGTGAGAAATCACCCCCTCATGGGGGATGGCCACGCCACAATCCCTTCTCCTCCATTCTCCTCTCGGGATCTTGGGCACACACACACACGCACCCAGTGTGAGTTTAAGGCACCGGGTCCAGGACTCGAACCTCGGTCAACTACATGGGAATTCAGCTACATAGCCATTATGCTAACTGCTTGTCCCTGATAATTTCACAAGTCTGCACAGCAATAAAGTCCTGTGTTTTTGCTCATGTAAAATTGTTCTTCACTGACCTTTAAATTCAATCTGCTTTTCAAAAGTTCTCTACAACATATTGACACATCTAAACTATATGCTTTATAATATATACAAAAAACTTAGTTCTCTTTTAACCAACATGCTTCCCATTATACATTTTTACACTCTTTAATATTTTGTTTACTAAAAATACAACAGAAAAAATAAAGCAAATCTTGAAGGTATTTGTGTGAGTTATTTATATTTTCCTGTATAATTTTCATTACTTACAGTTTTCTACAGCTCCTCATCCAAACATTTAAGACCTGTAATAATTTGATTCTATTTATTTATTTTGAAATGTAATCTAGGAGCCAGCAGGTGGAACAGTGGTTAAGGCACTGGATTCCTACATGCCCTACCTCAGTTTGAGGTCCAGAACCGGCAGCTTGAAACTCACACTGGGCACAAGTTTGTGCATGCCCAAAATCCCAAGAAGAAAATGGAAGAGAGGTGATTGCATCATAGTTATCCCTCCTAGGGGGTGATTCTCCATTTCCCTCTCTCCATCTCTCTAGTAAACACATGTGCCCTATACAAAAAAAACTCTCTCTCTCAAAAAAAAGAGTAATCCATTATTGTTAACTGCTATTGGATAGCTATTTATTTCTAAAAAATTTCAAGCCAATATTTCCAAGATTCATAAATATTACTAATTATCTATTGGGAACCAGCAGTTAGTGTAATGGCTATGTCTCTGGACTACCCTGTAGTCGACCGTGGTTCGCATCCCGGACCTGGTGGCTTAAAACTCACGCTGGGCGCGTGTGCGTGCGTGCCCAAGATCCCGAGAGGAGAATGGCGGAGAAGGGATTGTGGCATGACCATCTCATCTGGGGGGTGATTTCTTGCTTTCTGTCTCTATGTCTGTCTCTGTCTGGTGAGCGCACGCGCCCTATAGCGAAAACCTCTCCAAAAAAAAAAAAAAATTACCAATTATCTTTCATTCCAGTTTATTTGGGATTTCTGTTTTGTTATTTTCTATTTTAAAATCTGTTTCGGTAAGTATATTGGTTCAATTCTTCTGCTTTGTTCATTCTTTACAGATCTTAATGGATTGGACTGCAAATCATCACTGGATTAAAACTTGAGGAACCTTGAACAGTTCATTTATATAATTCAGTTTTCTCTTCTATAGAATATGATAACAATATTTATGTTTATGTGAGGGGCCAACAGATGGTCTGGAGGTTAAGACATTGGATTCCATGTGGCCTACTTTTTGGTTAGAGTCCCAACCAGCAACTCGAAAATCATGCTAGGTGTGGATGCATGCATGGCCAAAATCCAAGAGAAGACTGGAAGAGGAGGGACTGTGGCATGGCCATCTCTTCTGGGAGGTAATCTCACTTCCTCTCTTTCTCTCTCTCTGGTGAGCACAGGTGCCCTACAGCAAGAAGTAAAAAAAAAATCTTACTATGAGAATAAAATGTACAATTATATTATGATACTAGGTCCACTGCCAGAATCAGGGAAGGACAATCTCTTACTGTTTACTCATTTGTGCGTTTAACACAATATCAATTTATTTAGCTCTTACTATGTTTTGATCATTCTGCTTAGCATTGAGACTGTGTTAGTGATAGCTTTTTGGAATGACAAGCCTCTCTGTTCCCCCAGACTTCAAAATCTTTTGACAGGGGAGAATAAAAAGAGTGATTTCTACTCGATACATACTAAGATAGGTATATGCTCATTTGCTAAGGTAAAGAAAATGGAGTCCAAATAACACAATTTGTGGTTCCCAAGAGACAGTGTTGTACCAGACGCCTGAGTTGAGATGTGTTTATTTCTGACTACATTACGAGGGTCTCATTCTGGTACACTGTCAGCCCTGAGAGCAAATCCTAGGTATATTGGTTTAAAAAATTGAGATTATTTTTACAATTGTCTTTTTCTGTGTGTGTGGCTTTTATTTTTTTCTTTTAAATTTTTACTTCACACCTGTACTTAGTCTGGCAATTGACAGTGTCCTTTAATGCTACCAGTCACCCTTCTATCATCACCTCAAACTCCTGAGACTGCATCTTTTTCTAGCTAGCACATTGAAAGCCTCAGCTAGATTCAGCTAGATGTCCAGTATTCTATCCGGTTTTGACAGTCTGGTAAGAAATAAAATGATTTTTTATAGATGTCATTGCTGTCTTTTCCTATCGTGGTCTCTATTTGCATTCACTAATAGTTGTTTCAAATTAAAATTAGTAATCAGCATGGAGTTTTATTGGAATTGCATTTATCTGTTAATAATCTAACATGAGGTGACATCTTTATAATATTCAATCTTCTCATTGTAGATTTTTTTTTTTTTTTGTATCTCATTCTTTACTCAAGTCTTTTATATTTGCCAGGGATTTGTGGTTTGTTTATTTGTGTATCATGTATTTTATATTTTCCAAATATTTATAGTTTTTTATTGCTGTTATCTGAATAGAATCTATATTATTATAATCTGCTTGCCGATGGGTGCTGCTTATAAATTGCAGTGCCACAAAAGGCTAAATTATCAGAGTAGACTCACATGAATCATAGATATTACCCAAAACCAAACTTTACTATGATTAGCGAAGAACACGAACAAAAAGAAGGCACTGACATATCTGAGCATCTGTCTGTAGAAGATGGAATTGTCAGCTGCAGCTTCTAAAATAACCTTGACTTGGAACATGAAACATTTTGATTTTTGGAGTTTTTAATTAAATAAACAGACATTAGCCTGAAGTTGTCTGCACTTGGAGTTGCTATGCAACACATTGCAGCCTCTCTTATTACATAAACTGAAACCTAATTTAGGACTATCTTTTTTTAACAAATGGTGCAGTTTCAGCCCATCACAGGCAGCCAACTGATCAGATCATGCACAAGCAAGGAAAATGCCTAGCTCTATCTAGCCCGTCAGGTGATTTCTCTTTTTTACTTCCAAGCTAGGTCTGTAAATCTTGCTACTCGTACTGCCCAGTAGAGCTCCCTGAATCTTTTCTGGTTCTGAGTGATACTCAACTCATGAATCATTCTTGCCTCAAATTAGCTCTGTTAAGTTTATTTGTCAAAATTACTTGTTGGGGGATGTGGAAGTGCTTGTGTGTGTTTTAAACAGAGTAAAAGATATATTCCAATTGTGGTGTAAGATCAGAGGACTAGCTTTTAAATTCAGTTTCTAAATAAACATGTTTGCCATGAATCCATACTTTGAAGGTTTGTTTACAATAAGCAACCAACATGGATGAAATATATCCTGTTAAAAATATCTTTTTGAAGGCTCTCCATCAAGTATCTTACAGCTATCACATCACAATCAAATGTTTACAAACTGGTATAGTGGTGTTTGCTTTGTTTAGTTTTATTAATAATAAAGCAGTCATGTGGGGTCCAGATGATGTGAGATATTGAGGTTATCAGACCCAACACCCAATGCAGGATCAGCAGATTCTTTTTTTCATGCTCATGAGAGATTAGAATGTGGATGAACAAAGGGAATAGCAAAGCAGAGTTTATTAAAAGATAGGAAAGTTTCTGATAGGGACAGTCGCAAAAAATGAGTTGTTGCCTTGTGGCTCTCTCCAGGTTTATTTATTTATTTTTTGTTTGTTTTTTTGTTGTTTTCTACGGTTTTGTCATAGGGTGCCTGTGCTTGCAGAGAGAGAGAGACAGAGAGAGATAGTGAGAGAGAAAGTGATAAATTACCACCACCACCACCACCACCACCCCTCCCCCCCAGGGATGATGGCCACACTACAATCTCTTCTTCATTCTCCACTCAGGATTTTGGGCTTACACACATACATGCACCTGGTGTGATTTTCAAGCTTCCAGATCTGGGACTCAGACCGTGGTCAACCATGTGAGAATCCAACACCTTAAACACCATGACACCTGCTGGCCCTTACTAGAGCCAGTCTGATCAATGGGCTGGTTCTCAGATAAGGACATGGGATTCAGAAAATAGTTACATAGTAGTTTTGGTGACTTACCACCCCATTCTTTGTGAGGTCAGCAGATCATATCATTTGCACTTTTTTGTTAGAATGTAGTTAGCAAATAGAAACTGTTGCCCTTAGCTATAGTTGATTTGAGCCCTATTATAGCCAACCCTTGTTGAAACTTAGCTACTGTGACTCTATCTTGGGTAAAGCTTATGATGTCTCTATCTTGGGCCTTCCCTTCTTGGTATGTTAAATCATGCTATCTCCTACCTTACAGGTTCTCCCAATTACCAGGCTACAATGACAGCCTTATTCATTTTATATTCTACTATTCAGTTATGCTTCTCTGCCTTCCTTTTGAATTTTAATTTTGTGTGTGTGTAATTTTATTAAATTTTTTAAAAATAAGTTTCAGGTTCTTTTCATCTTTGACTTGTTATCTCTTGACCATTTATTTCATGTATGACATAACTGAATTTTTTAGTATCCTGTTTGAAACATATATTTTATGTTTTCTAAGATAGCACATTCCATGTTATGTAAAAATTTGTAAAAAACCAAAATACACTTTTTTTCCAGTTGTTCAAGGTAATAATTTTGTTTTTGTGGAGGAAAAAATTTATACCTCACAACTGATTCGTGTCTGATTAATTTAAAACAATAAATCACTTCTCAATTTAAACCCAGTTTCTCTCACAACTAGAAATTACACTTGAACTGCCTCTTAGGTCCTCTTCATGTTACCTAAAATGATCATGGAATATAGATTTCAGTCCTATAGATATCAGTTTGATCATAGGGCTTGTCTCATAGCTCAATGGTTAAAGGAGCCAGATCCTACAAACCCAACAATGGTTCAAATCCTGGCCATGGCAGCCTGGAAAACACCCTGGGCATGTATGCATAGGTGCCAAAATCCTGAACGTTTTAAAAAACAAAGGAAAAAGGATTTTGGTGTGACCAAATTCCAGTGGAGTGTGCTTGAACTCTTTCTTGGTCCTCATTCTTCCACCAGTGAGCACACACAACTTCTGGCAATGAAAGAAAATAAATAGAAAAATAAGAATTAAATAAATAATAAGGTCAATGATAGATTATACAACATTAATATCAGCAATCCGTATTTTTCTGCTTTTTCTGCTACCATAATATAATAAGCTAGAAAAATTGCCCTGCTCTCTTTTTTTTAGAGATTTTTTTTTTTTTTTTTTTTTTTTTTTTGCTATAAGGCACATGGGCTTGCCAGAAAGGCAGAGAGACAGAAAGTGAGAAATCATTCCCCCAGGAGATGGCTATGCCGCAATCCCTTCTCCTCTATTCTCCTCTCGGGATCTTGGGCACACATGCACACGTGCTCGGTGTGAGTTTAAGTCACTGGGTCTGGGACTCAAACTGTGGTCAGCTACATGGGAGTCCAGCGACATAGCCATTACACCAACTGCTGGCCCTGCCTTCTCTCAATTTTTAATTCTTGTATTTTTTTTTCCTCTGAATTCATCTATTTTGTGATAATAACACAGCCAGGCAAAATCGTGGAACACAAATTCAACATACAGAATAAGGTTGAGGAGTTAAGTTGAATTGTTATATTTCATCTACATTAATAAATGTTTTCAAAGATGCAAGTAGATTTCATAAACTTCATTAGACCTAATGATGTGTACAAATAACTAGGAGTTTCTATCTTAGTTAACTGTCGTACTGCTTGATTTTCAGATTTAAAGATATAACAACATCTATTTCACTTATGTGGCCATAAATACAAAGCATTTTAAACTTATTTTGAACTGTGCAGTAAAATGTAAGCAGGAGTTTATTAATTTAAAAATCATGTTGGAAATTTTTAAAACAAAGGTGTGGTACGTTTTTTGACTAAGGCAGGGAGAAACTTCAAAACACAATACTTCAGTAGGTATTCAACTAAAATCTAGTATAGTACTCTCATTTGAAAAATGAGGAAACTGAAACACATAACTCACAGCTACCTAGTGGCAAGGCTAAGAAATTCCAAGTCTACCTAAAATAGCTAGTATTCTCTGTGACATTAAAAAATAATTTCCACTCAGAATACACTACTATTCAAGTTGACTTTACACTTCATCAATTATGGATAATTTATTTATATGAAGTGGATTGCTGGTGTCCAGCTCATCTTCTACCCATAAGTTGGTGCCAGGAGAATGATGGATTGGATCTTGGTATTTTAAGAGTTAATTTAGCTTGTTCATATTTAGTGTGATTATAGTTAAATTTTAATTTTCTCTACAAACATTTTTTACTATTTGTTACATCTTTCTTTGTCTTTTTTTCCTACTGTTGCTTTCTCTGGCAGTGGCCAACTTTTCTCCCTTTATTTTTAAAAAGTCCTCTGCAAATTAAAAATCTGCTATTGTGTTGATTTGATTTATGTATAACATTCAAATGTCTACAATTAATAAACTTCTTCATACTTCATCTCAAAAGTGTTAAGGATGCCACAAGGAGAGTATTGTTTCTAATAACTGAGTTCGAGCAAGTGTGCACAATATAAGATCAATATAAATGAAAATCTAATTTTACTTGTATATGTCAGTAAAAAATGAAAAATGTAAGAAAATTCTATCTAATTTACAATAATCTAAATAACAACAACATATTTAAAAATACATTTAACAGAATAACTGCAAAAAGTTGTACTTTATAAACTAGAGTATGTTGCTGAAATATAATCTAAATTAATTGAGTTATATTTCATGTGTGTGAATTAGAAGATTCAATATTAAGGGAAAATGATTCTCCAATTTTTTATAGATTCAGTGAATTCTCTGACAAAGTTCTAGAAGACTTTTATATAGAAATTAACAAGCCATGAAATAGCAGATGGTGTAATGCTTATGTTGCTAGACTTCCATGTAGTCAACTGTGTTTTGAGTCCCAGGTGCAGCAGCTTAAAACTCAAAACGGATGCAAGTGCATGTGTGCCCAAAATCCCAAGAGCAGAATGGACGAGAACAGATTGCAGTGTGGCCATCCCCCCTGGGCGTGATTTCTTGCTTTCTGTCTCTCTGGTGAGTGCATGTGCCCTGTAGCAAAAATCTCTCTTAGAAAAGAAAAATGAAACTAACAAGCAAAAACAAAATTTATGTAGAAATGAGAAAAGGCCTAGAAGAGTCAAAATAATTTTGAAAAAGAATGAAGTTGAAAGATTTACATTCTCTAATTTCAAAAGGTATCAATCAATTATCAAGACTATAAGACTCACAATGATAGGCTTATAGATCAATTTCACTGCAATGAGTTCAGAAATATACCTATACATTTATGTTACACTGATCTTTAGCTAAGGTGTCATCACTGATGAGATGACTGGATCTCTTCATGCAAAAGATGAGTTTGTAGTTTCCTTTTACACTTTCACATTAAAAATCCCACATTTCCACAGAAGAGTGATATAATTTATTTCAATATCATTTTTGTCTTTTTTATTATTTAAATTTATTTATTTACATTCATTCACTGTATATCATTACAGCATATAAAATGAGCTTTTCCATCCAGAATACACTGTATATTGGCTCAATCAAGCACATCAGCAAATGTATTATCATCAACAAATAATTTTCCATTTCTCATTTCCTATATATTTTGCTTTTTCTCCCATCCCTGATTCCCTATCTCTCACCCTCTGTCATTTCCCACCCTCTTCCCCCTTCTCTGGTATCAATGGTTGTTTTTTATGCCTCCCCCCACCACCACATTTTACTGATTCACTAAAGATCTTAATTAATCTAAATGTTTTAAATAGCAAGCACAGTTGATGTATACATATCCATGAACACAAGTCTGACTTTAGGCATAAACCTCAGTGAGTAGAATGAACATACTATGAAGTAGCACCTAGCTGGGGCTATATAGCTTACTGCAGTCATCAAATAGGTATTTTAATGCATTTTTTTATTTCAAGAAAAATAGTTTTATATCTTCTTTATCCTGAAACTTTTTTAACTTAATTAATGTACATTTATTCCCTAAGCATCTTCATAGCATACTAAATGTGAATTCCCATCCAGAATATACTGCGTAGTGGCTTAATCATGCATGTTATCGATTATATATATGTATATATTGCCCCTGTTTCTGACCCTCTGTCCTTTCCCACTCTTTTCTCACACTATCTCTGGTGTCTACAGTTGTCTTCCATTCCTTTCCCTCCCACATTTTATTGAGCACACAATTTCTTAAATAAACTAACAACTTTCAATAGCAAGTTCAGCTGGTAATTTCAAGAAAAGCAATTGTAACTTAAATCAAAGAAATCCTAAGGAACTTTGCTTAAAACTTAGGGAAACACATTAGGATTCTGTTCAAATGGTAGGTACATGAACCTATCGACATCTCAAGTCCTTAAAACTGGATAACAAAGCCCAGAAGAAAATCAGCAATTCTGGGATATAATATTCAGCTCCAGACTTGTCCCTATGATTAAGTTGGCCGTTTTCTTGGTTTTCGAACTCTTATTTTGTGTGTCTGTATTTAATTTCCCTGATATAACATTTCCCTGGAGAACTTCTTAGAGATCTGGTCTGGTGCTGGTAAATTCTTTCAAATTTTGCTTATCTAAGAATGTTCTTGTCTTTTCTTCCCACATGAAGGATAATCTTGCCAGGTACAGTATTCTTGGTTGAAATTGCTTTTCCCTTAACACTTTGAAAATATTTTCTCATTCTTTCCTTGCTTACATTGTTTACTATGAGAGGTCTGTTGTTATCCTGATAGGATATCCTTTGTAGGTAACTTGATGTTTTTCTCCTGCCAGTCTTAATATTTTGTCTTCGTCTGTGGTTTTGATTAATCTGGCTATAATGTGTCTTGCAGAAGATCTTCTTGGATTGATTCTATTTGGGGTCCTTTGTATTTCTTGGGACTGGATCTTTGAGTGCCTCTCTAGTTTGGAAAAGTTTCCTTGCAGGATTTCTTGGAATAGATTATCAATGCTCTTATGAGTTTCTTCGCCTTCTGGGATACCAATTACCCAGATGTTTGGACATTTGGTGGTATCTAGTATTTCTTATATATTATTCTCATTTTGGGGGGACAATTTTCTCAGTCTTCATGGTGGATTTTTCTAGGCCAGCAATTTTCTCTTCTATGTCTGAGATTCTATTTTCTATATGATCTAATCTGCTTTTAATATGTTCAAGGGAGATTTTGACTTCCTGTATTATAGCTTTCATCTCTAACAGGTCCCTTTGATTATTTTTTAAAGTGTGTAATTCCTGTTTTAGATCTTGCAAGAATTTCCTCATCTCCTGGAACTCATCAGCTCCTTTCTCCATTCTCTTCTGCAGTTCATGGTCTCTCTTCTTTTCCATCTCTGTTAGCTTCACCATTATAAATATTCTAAATTCTTTACCTGACATTCCTATAATTTACATTAAACTGCCTGTGGATGAATAGGAGTTATTCTTTTGTCTGGGATGAGAGGTATTTTCTTGCTTTCCCATATTTCTCGTGGTCCTGTGGTGATTTCTAGTCATCAGATAGGTGGTGTGTTTTTTCCTAATTCTTGAAGTTCAATCTGAACATTCAGGAGCATACAGAAAGAGGTGATCTGGAATCCTTTTGTCATTCCATTGTGATCCTTTGTGCAGCAGATTCAGTATATATTGAGGAATATGTTAACCCAAATAGAATTTGAATGTTTGGCTATAGTTCCCTTATATCCATCTAGAAACACAGTAAGTGGAGACTGAGGAGCAGAGAGATGAGATAAAAGAAAAAGAAAAGGAAACAGAAAGAGAGCCAAAACAACAATAACAATAACAAAGAAAGAGAAGAAAAAAAGAAAAACACTTAAAAAAAAACCCTAAAAACTAATTTTTTTAAATAAAAAGCACAAAATACAAAAACTGCATGGTATGTGAAATCACTAGTTCTCAGTAGCCATGAGGAAACTTCTGAAATTCTGGCTCTTGCCTCTCCTGTCTGGGTGGGAAGGGGAGAAGAGATAATTAAGATGAGGCAGGGCTGAAAGCAAGAGAATACTTCACCTTAGAAAATTTTAAAAAGGAAAAATTACCAAAAAAAAAAGAGAGAGAAAACAGAAGCAGAGAGAGACAGTGACACAGAAAGAGAGATAGAGAGAAGGCTAGAGGAGCTCCCTACCACTCAAGTTTGTGGGCTAGAAGCTGAATTATCAGAAACCTTCATTTCTTTTTTCCCTGAATTCACTAGTTCTCAGGAGCCTTGAGGAATCTTCTGAAATTCTGGCTCTTGCCTCTCCTCCATTTTTTGTCTTTTCTGTTCAGTTTCACTTGCTTCAGCTAAAATGTAGTTGTCTTAATCATTATATTTCTTCTTCTTCTTTTTTCCCAAATGTTAATCATTATATTTCTTCTTCTTCTTTTTTTTGTTCCAAACAGCATATGCACTCTTTGGTATGCACACATGTCCAGTGTAATTTTCTTTCTTTTTTCTTTTTCTAATTTTTGCCATAGGCCATGTATGCTCACCAGAGAAAGAGACAGAGACAGTGAAAGGGAAAATGAGAAATCACTCCACGGGGGGATGGCCACACCACAACCCCTTCTCTTCCATTTTCTTCTTGGGATTTTGGGCATGCACACACATGTGTCCTTTTTCATTTTTCAAATCACCTCTTCCAGGACTCAAACAGCAGTCAGCCATGTGGGAGTCTAGCAACATAACTACTACACCATCTGCTGCCCACTCTTTTTTTGTCATTGTTTTTTTTTGGTGTTTGCCATAGGGCACGTGCACTCATTGGAGAGGAGAGAGATAGAGAAAGATATGAGGGGGGGAGTCAGAAATCACACCTCTCCCAGTGGGAGGACCACTCCCCAATCCCTTCTTCATTCTCATCTTGAGATTTTGGACATGCACGCACACACATCCAGCATGATTTTCAAACCACTGGGTTCAGGATTCGAACTGCAGTCAACCATGTAGGTGTCCAGCACCTTAACTACCACATTATCTGCTGTTCCCTTAATCATTATATTCAAAGACAGTTGCTTGACTTCTCAATCTACAAAAGAATTTTTGGCTTACCTTCTAGGTTTTTTTTTTTTTTTTTTTTTTTTTTCTCTCTCTAGACTGTTAGCTTTTCCTAGGTCCTCTTGGGTAAAAGTCTCTAGTTAATATGCAGAGGATTTCACTTTGTAATCAGTACTTCTGAAAGGTTGTTACCACTGTTCTCTAAGGACCCTATAAATCCTGAATGAATAGGAAACACTCTTCAAATCTAATTATTCTTTGCCCTCAGCCACATGTCAATGACAAAATTCTACTCACTATCAGTGCAATCCATGATAGTTCACTAACTTATTATTTTATTTAAATTAAGACAGTAGTGCACACATACATACATATATACTTTAGCATACATGTCAATGCATAACACTTAAAAATGCTCATACTATATTAAGTTCTACTAGCTTTCTTGGCTATATAGGTGCTATAGGTTGCTCAGAGAGATATTCTATTTCATAAAGCAACCCCACTGAAACAGTCTATCCTGATATTTTCCCTGTGAGGAATTGCAAGCCTGGTTTCTCTGTACTAAGTGCAAGATGCTTCATATTATTTAAAATACTATCACTGGAAAGTACAACCTGTTCAAATCGTTCTATGTTCTATTTAAGTCATTAGTTTCTTTTTTCTTTTACAAGGATATTAAAACCAGAGAGAAGAGTAGAACTACCCTGACAGGGGGAAATTCTAAACTCTTATTAGGAATTTAGAATTTCTTCTGCTCATAAGTCCATGACTATTATAAAGCATAGGTACTTTTAAAAGAAGTGTTTCATGACATTCTATTAGGTTTCAAAGAATTTAAAAAATGAAAAAATGGTGACTTATAAATTTGAGCCCAGTTTATAGTGTTATGAAGGCTAAGTCTGAAAGGAGAACGTTTTTAAGTGTTCCTAGGTTTGCACCAATTTGCAACATTCTTTCTCGGGAAAAAAAGTAATAATACCAAGGTTCTATACTGTGAGTTATTTGTATGCTATTTATTATAATTTGCTATAATATTCTGGTACTTTGTGCAAGTATTTGGTAGTTATGAGTGTTTTATAAATTTTCTGATGCAAGTTTATGGCATCTTTATACTACATTTTATATTTTGATAAAAAAAGTACCATGACAAATCCTAACCTTCTTACACGTATGAAAAGTACACCTAAAAGACAAAAATGACAAATTATTAGTTAGGAATGGCCATAAAGCTAACGTAGTTCATCACAAAAACAGTAAAAGTCATCAATCCTAACATCATAATTAAGGAAAACAAAGCAGGGTCAGCAGGTGGCGTGATGATTAAGGCTTTGGATTCCCACATAGTCGACCAAGGTTCAATTCCTAGACCTGGTGGCTTGAAAATCACACAGGGGATGTGGCATGTGTGTCCAAAATCTTGAGGAGAGAATGGAGGATAAGGAATTGCAGCTTGACCATCCCCTCTGGGGCAATTTATTGTTCTCTCTCTTGTCTTTGTGTCTGGTGAGTGCATGCGCTCTAAAAAAACTTAAAACAAACATATACAACAAAGAAAGAAAACAAGCATATCATCAAGTTGTAAAGGAAAAAAAGGGATTGAAAGTCAACCACCTTTGGCATTAATGTTTTCCACGTCATCAAAAAGTGCAAAGCTTGCAAACTCAAAACAAAAGTTGTGATTTTAAGTAAATAAATAATTAGGTGAGAAGATGAGGTACTTTTCTTTTTCTTTTTTGTCATTCATTAAGCAAATAAAACATATCTTTAATCATTAAATGAAATCTTTGTATTATTATAATTATTTTATACCAAACCAATCACATTTCAAATGTCAAGTAGAAACTTGGACACAATTAAACCTTCAATTATGTTTGATTTTTTTCATGAATTATTTAACAAAAGAATGTGTATTTGAAAATTATTTCACTGATATTCGGCACCCATTTATTTCAACATATACCTCAGAAATAACCATTCTAGAGAGTGGATCCATCTGCTTACAGTTAGTTTTTCATGCTCATCAACAATGTGTAAAACAATGTTAATGTGTGCCATTTTGAGTTAATAAGGCAAATTGGAATGACTTTGGAAAACAGGTCTAGTAAAATTTTACTTTTTATTAGAAATATACAAGAGAACAAATTCTGATTATGTTTGCTGTTTTACTTAAAATAAATATATAACACTATACAAATAAAAGTCTAGTGAAATTTTACTTTTTATTAGAAATATACAAGGGAACAAATTCTAAGTAGTTATTTGATTATGTTTGCTGTTTTATTTAAAATAAATATATAACACTATACAAATAAAAGAAGCATATATTCATATATGTCATATATGTTTATATAAATCATAATCAACATCACTTATCAGTCACGTTCTTTTGAAAAGGCCAGTATGAGACAGATACTACATGTGACTTCCACCTCCCAGCCAGAAAGAAAACTGAGGCCCTCAAACCCAAAGGAAGTGAATACTAGTAACACCTTGTGAGCTTGAAAGCAGATCCTTCCAAGTCCACGGAAGAGCCAACTGCAGTGTTGCCTGACACCTTGATTTCAGCCTTGTGAAAGCCTAAGCTACACAGTGCATGTGCTCAACCACATAAACTGAGATAACACACGTGTGATGTTTCAACATGCTAACTCTCTTGTATTATTGTCACACAACAACAAATAACCAATACATCAGCACTTACCACCTCACAATGAGAACAAATGGAAGAACTAAATCTAGAAAGTGAATGGACATTGTCAAGGAGAAGGCAAGAGGACTACCACAGTTGTCATTCCCGCAGAGTAGTGAAAGGCAGAGAAATCTGTCATAGCTTGATTTTCCTTTTTCCCCATCTCCCTCCTTTCTTTCATTTCCTTTCCACTCTCTTTCATCTTCACACATTTCCTGTTCTATGTAAAATCATTTACTGTCATGGTTTCGAAGATCATATCCCCAAATTTATATCTCAAATTCTGAGACTTGTCCCAGGATTCTGTTTTCCCGACTGATTTTCAACACACAGAATGTTTATGGTAAGTGCTGTAGAAACTTGTCCTACAATTCCTATTATTTTCTCTGTTTATTAAATTTCATGATTGAGAAAGATGAAGAGCAAGAGAGAGAGAGAGAGAGAGAGGAAGAGATGTTGTAACCCCAACAGGGTCTTGAAACTGAGAACGAACCCAGGCATGAACCAGCCCAGACCAGGAATACACACATACCCATCTTACACAGGGAGGCTTCCAGAGGCAAACCAGTGACCTTACCATGTGAGTCTGCCTGAAAAAATGTTTTGTTTTATCACTGTGCCATTATCTGACCTCCACAACTACCAAATTTGAAAAGAATTTTTAAAACATTTAAAACTGTGTTGAAATTAAAACCCATATTAAAATCAGACACTACATTCAGGCAGAGTTATTTTAAATTTCAAGATGCTTGCTTTGTGGTAGGTGCACGTTTGAAAGGATTTGCTAGTTCAATTAAAATAGCAGCAGCATGTTATTCGTTTAAGAATGTGTCAATAGCTTTCTTAGAAAACAAATTTAGTACTTTTGGATACATAAACACATTGTCAGTATTTCCAGTATTTAACTTAATTACATAACTTGGTGCTTTTATTTTCTCAAATCTTTATATCTTGATGTAGAGTATTATTTCTGTGATATAGTTCCATTAACATGTACTATCTCCGTAAAGGAGTAAAAAGTTCTAAATGGTCAAAATGACAATATAGTTATTAAATAGTCACAGTTCAAGTACTTATGATATTGTGTTAACACTAGAGTTCTCTCAATAAAATTTATTAATTCAAATCCATGATTAGAAACACCAGCTTGGGACCAGCAGTTAGTGTAATGGCTATGTCACTGGACTCCCACGTAGTTGACCGAGGTTCGAGTCCCAGTCCCGATGGCTTAAACTCACGCCGGGTGCATGTGCATGTGTGCCCAAGATCCCAGGAGGAGAACGGAGAAGGGCTTGCAGCGTGGCCATCCCCCCACCCCCGAGGTGGTTTCTCGCTTTCTGTCTCTCGGTCTCTCTCTGTTTTTCTAGCGAGCGCACACACCTGATAGCAAAAAATTCTCCAAAAGAAAAAAAAAGAAACACTAGCTTGAATAACTTAATATTACAAAGTGAAGAGTATGTGTGAAATATAGTAAAGTTTTCAAAACTTGCAACAAGTTTTCTTCTTTATTTTGATAGATTATAATGAAAGAAAGCTGTCTGGTTTATTTACCCAACCATGAAAGTGTAATTACGATGCACTAATGATAGGTCTTTAGAATATAGCCTTAGGGAAATGACTCCAACTATTTGTCTACCTATTAAAAAATATATTGTGGATATTTCCGAGTAATTGTTTCTATTGAAGTAGTTATGATTTTAAAGAAAGTGAAATTAAGGCTGAGACTTGGTAATATATCAAATCTTTACTATAAATTGAACAAGTAGATGTCTTCCATTAAGTAAGATAGATCCACTAAAGCTAACATTTGTCTCAGTCACCAGCTGAGATGGATAGAAGCTTAACACACAGGATGCAGTATGATGACAGTTTTTAAGGAAAGCATTGCTATGAAAGCATAAATAACGGCGGAACCAAAGAAAGGCATTCATGACTAATTAGGACTGTCAATAAATGACCCTGATTCTGGCTTATTTAGTATTTTCAATACCTATCCGTGAAATAGGTTGACAGGTATATTAACTGAAGTATTCCATCATCACAATACTCTTATTATACCTCTTATCTCTAAAAATCATCTTATGTGGTTTTATTGACAATGATTTCATGAAGCTTCCACTATTACCTTATTTACCTTTCTTACTCTAAACCAAATATTGATATAAACTGTTACACGATGAGATTTATATTACAATTACATTTTGTCTCAGTGTTTCCTTTTGTGTCTCTGCAATTACTCTCAGATATCTTTCAAATACAGGGATTGTCTTTTTCATGATCGTAAACCCCAAACAGCATTGTATGATTACAATAAAACAGATAAATTGATCAGGATATTTAATGACTGGGTCCCATCAAAAGTATCATTTATCATTCATAGAAATTGTTTCTCTTTTTTTCTTTTTTGTAATTGCCAACTTTATGCAAACTAGGACATCTCTTCAACGTTTATTTTCCCAATGAGAACAACCAGACACTTTATGAGTAAAGAAATCATCTCAAGAGACCATATTAGCTGAAATATGGATTTTTTTTAGCTTGTAGATATATAAATAGCTTATTGAAAAACCAATTTTTTTCAAAAGTTGTATGTTGTGTTATTTTGTTATTGAAATACCAAACAAAATAGCTTATGTCAAATCCATTGCAGATTGGATGTTTCTGCTTGATGTTGCCATAACTTGAATTTTGCAAAGGGTAGATAATCTGATCTCATGATAAATATAAATATATTAATTTATTTCTAAACTCTATAGTTAGTAGGACTGTTACAAAGTTGACTGCTAGATTTCTTTTTTTAAAAAAACTTTTATTCGAAAGGATATTTCTTATGAATGAGTGAGACTGAGAGAAAAAAGAGGGAAACAATGCCCCAAACAAGGCCTTGACACCACAATCTACTCCTCAGCCTCAGCCAGCCCCAGATCGTGATCACGCACACCCCCGTGAGTGTTAAAGGGAGGTCTCTGAACGTGAACCAAGAACCTTCCCATGTGAGTCAGCTTTGCAGAGCACTGTTTTACTGTGCCACTGCCTGGCTCATATATATATATATTTATATGTATATATTTTTAAAAAGGTACTTATTCCATCCATGACAAAGAAAGAAAGAGAGAGCGAAAGATCTCTAATAGGGTTCTCAAAGTGCAATCCACCCTCAGCCTCAACTAGTCAAGATCACAGGCATACAAACATGCACCCACTGGACAGAGGAATACCTTGGGACATGAACCCAAGACCTTCCTGTGTGTCTTCAGCATTGTGAAGCACTGCCTTATGGATGCACCATTGTGACTGGCCTTACTGGTAGATGGCTGCCACATTACCAGAATGAATACGGACATAAGATGTCACTAATTACACTGCAAGAGGACTAGACTTTAAGTAACTGAGTCTACTTCTCAACTCTGCTGGCACTAAATTAATTTAACTTGGAAATTAATTCACTTGGATATCAATTTGTTCATTTATAGAAAAGCAATTGTAATGAAACTTCTCTTTCCTCTTTCCACAGAATATTTGTAAATGGTAAATTAGATAATGTGTGTGAAAACAACTACAATAGTATGTAATAGGTATTTTAAAAATTACTGAAACTTAAATGATAAATATTTCTCTTTATTCTTAGCACATATAAATACTGACAATAAATATCCTCTCTGTATAAAGGCTGACAATTCCTAAATCACTGAGTTCTAGATATTCAATTACATAGCTATTTAACTTTTCCACAGGCACTTAAAGCCTCAACATATCTAAACTGAACACATCTTGTATTTCCCTCCTCCCACTAGACTGCCCTGCCTCCCTGAAGCTGATCCATTTACAATCTCCCCTGGTATAAGTGGTGCCACTGTCTACTCACTCACCTGAGCCCATAATCCTCCTTGATTGGTTCCTTTCCGTCAGCTCTCACATCTCCAT